>NC_089598.1:5517612-5817612 GCF_019320115.1 Miscanthus floridulus
CCGTAGCATTTTCGTCTGATAAAAAATCATTTAGAATCCTAAGTGATAATACAAGACACGAAATATAAACTTTGTTTCATGTTTCAACTGAATGTTTCAAGCTTCAAATATTGATTTATACTCTATATTACCCGCATTTACACACAAGTTGAAGCTCATGCAGGGTTTTTAGCAAAAACTGTACAACGTAACACCGAGAGTGTTACACACATCACTGCCGGTGGCCAAGACAAACTGATAGTGATGAGTCTCATCACTACCGTTTGTAGCCTAGAACCAGTAGTGATGAGCTGCAGCACTGTCGGTTTCGCTTAGCCCTTATGTAGTGTTAGTATCGAGTTCCTAACGAACTTGTACTACTAGCGCAGCAGTTAAGGCACCGCACTCTATACCTCGAGGCCCGGGTTCGAACCCTGTGTAGCGCAGGTAGGTGACGTCGCATGGAAATTCAATTAAACAGCAGAAAGTACCAAACCATCTCAAAAAAATCCCAATCTTGGTGGTTCCTTCACCTGTGGCACGTGCAAGCCTGAGAAAAAGTTTAAGACCAATATGACACCGGAATGCATATGAACCATAGAAACCTTGGGAACCTAGGTGTTTAGTCATTATAACATGAGACGACTTCTATAGGTTTGTTAAGCAAGTATGTACCGCCAATGTCTAAATGGCTTTAAATTTTTTTGTAAGCTTGTACACCCAAATTATGGCCCCACACAAGATCTTAGATTTTTTTGATTATTTTCTTTATTATTATATTTTTCTTTGTGCTAAATGGGACAAAAGAGGCCCAATTACATGTTGAGCACACTAGAATTTTGCATCCACCTCGACAAAAAATTGGTCCCTAGGGCACATAAGACCCTGTGGAAAAGTTTGGCATCATTCCGGATCGTTTTGGGTAGGCTCAGTTTAACCTCTAATTAATCGGTGATGTCGCACGGAAATTCAATTAAATCAGAGAAAGTACCAAACCATCTCAGAAAATCCCCAAACTTGGTGTTTCATTCACCCGTGTCACGTGCAAGCCTGAGAAAAAGTTTGAGACCAATATGGCACTGGAATTTAGAGTTCTTATTCCACAACACATGAATTACATGACAAACACAAGCCGAATTAAACTTAAACCTTGTAAATTAAATCTAAACAAACACTAATTCGGGGGTGGATGCGTAGCACCATACATTTGCATCCAAGCATGGTAATTGATGTCACGGATTCTATAACCACAGCCATCGATGAAGGCCAATGCCCGTACAATTGCACTCTCTCGTGCCTCAAAAGATCGATGACATGGTCGTCCATAGATGTAACCTACTGAACAACCATTGGCCCCGTTAGTAAATCTTATGCAGAATTGGCGTCCTGTAGTAGTGTGCTGGCCGAGGTTCCCAGTATAGTACTCCTAGTCATACCCGAGTCTCTCCATAGCTTGGTCTAGAATGGCCGACAAACCCAATGCAGCATAGGTAATGTCATGGAGCACCACCTGCAAGCGGACAAAAAAATGAGAGATCGTTATTACAATAACAATACACTAAATAACCATGACTCAGGTATCAGTGACGTTGACTTTACCACATCCATTTGGTTGTAGCTCGCCTAGTATTCACTTACTTGCGGAACGGGGACATCACCAGCATGCAAAGTTTCTATCTTGAAGTGTGAGGAATCGGGCACCTGATAGCAAATGTGCTGAAGTACCACCAAACAGTTGCGCACGATAGAGAACTAGGCGCTTCTCCTGCTAGGCATCCGTGATCTCGTCGGTGGGATAAATTCCTGATGCCCTGATGGTAGCCTCAAAGGGATGTAGAACCTTAGTTCACACGTCCAAGTTTGACCATCATCAGCAGATGTCATGTTCTCAATGATGTCCAACACCATAACCAAGCTAAGTGCTGCTTGCAGCCACTGTATCGTGGCTATCGTCTATGACATATGCAACAATGATATTATTTGAATGAGTCCATACATATTATGAAACAACACTTATTACGGAATTTAAAGTACAATTATTAATTAATTAGCATCTAAAAATAAGATGTTGGAAAATATTTCATACTATAGCTGGAATGGGGTGGTTTGGAATGGCCACATTAGGATCAAATGGATCATCGCCAGGGTGGAAACCTGGTTCCTGTGGTGGGAGAGGTCCGTTCATCCCCTAATAAAATTCAAGAAATATGACTATAAATATATATTTCATTATATAAAATATGCCAAGTAAAATATAGCAAACTAAATAAATATAGATCGATGCATATATATACATAGCTAGAATATGGAAGAGGAGAATATATATATTGCATTGTACCTAATAAAATTCAAGAAATATGAATAGAAAAATTATATTGCATTATATAAAATATGCCAAGTAAAATGTCACAAATTAAATAAATATAGATCGATGATGCATATATATACATAACTACAATGTGAGAGAGGAGAACATATATATACCTGCAATGAAATATCCAGGAGGCATGACCACGTAGAGTGAAAAGAGTGAGAAGTGAGAGTACGTGAAACTAAGAAATGAGAGTGCGTGCATGTGTATGTTCCTGATTCCTTTTTATAGGGGGCAGACACATCACTGTCGGTTTTAAAATAAAACTGACACTAATGGTGTCCATCACCGCCTGTTTTATAATGAAACTGACAGTGATGCATCCCTATCACTGTCTATTTTGTATGAAAACCGACAGTGATGTGGCTAATAGCACGTACTTCTATGCATGCATGCATGCAGCATGCATTGCATGCATGCTGCAATAAAGGTCATTACTTACGAAAAATAGTAATCATGTGATCTTTATTTAATGCTCAAATAATGTCCAAAAATTTTATATCAATTGCATAATTTCATATATGGGTACAAAAACACCGTCGTCCACCCAAAAAATGCTAGTTAATTAATTATTAGGGCACCATATATATGTAAAATATCCATACATGCATTGCCATTTGAAGACACAAACATTGATATATATATATATATATATATATATATATATATATATATATATATATATATATATGTGTGTGTGTGTGTGTGTGTGTGTGTGTGTGTGTGTGTGTGTGTGTGGGTTATGGAAATACAACATAAAATAACAGAAACCTTAAAATAAAATTACTTATACGATAACAAAGACATGACGCTAAAATTAAATATACGATAACAAAAACATATTTCCGTCTAGATTTATGTTATAATCGAAGTGTACAAACACATTATAAGATAATCACCTCAGAAGCATTCTTCTAGAACTCAGATAGGGTCAAATAGCTGCCAGAGAATGCCAGAGATGGATGACGAGCTACGCCTTCGGGAGACAAGCGGAGAGGTTGTCGGGCACTATTGAACCCGTGCCTCTCTGGACTGACAGTCCAGAGCACACGGGACGGTTGCCGAGAGCGATGAATCCATGCTGCTCTGGTCAGACAGTCTAGAGCACACCGAATAGGATGACTCTGTCAACCTTGCGGCATCCCCAAGCTTCGACGTTGCTCTATCTTCAGAAACATTCTTCTAGTACCAATTGTGTGCACCATTCTTGCGGATGACCATGCTTATTGAAATTTGTATGTGGAGAGGTTTCTCTCACAGAGAGGCCATAGATGTGTATACTAGCTAGAGAGAACGAAGTGAGAAATAAACAGCAAGAGGGTGGCAAGACTTGGTTGTTGAGAGGCTAGCTCCCGACCGAGGACCATTTTATAGGGGCTAGCAGTCGTGTACGTTTTTGTTTTTGAACTAAACCGGTCGGGGTAGGTGGGAGCAGTACTCCTGCTGTGGTGGAGCACTGTAGGCCCATGAAGAACACCTTTAGATCACTGTCGGTTTTAGTTAAAAACCCGACAATAAAGGTGCTCATCTGTGCCGATTTTGGGAACCGGCAGTGAAGGAGCAGCTTTTATCCTATGCTCAATATTAATTAATAAAACAAAACATAAAAAAGTTTGGCCCGCCTGGGGCTCGAGCGCGGGTCTCAGGGTCTAGAGTGCGCTACCTTAACTGTTGCGGTATTATAGGGAGTTTAGTTAGATTATTTTATTTTTTTGTTTTATCTCGCGCTAACACACTATTAATTAATAAAACAAAACACAAAAAAGTTTGGCCCGTCTAGGGCTTGAGCGCGGGTCTCAGGGTCCAGAGTGCTCGGCCTTAACCGCTGCGGTAGTATAGGGAGTTTAGTTAGTTTGGTTTTATTTTTTGTTTTATCCCGTCCTAACACACTATTAGTTAATAAGAAAGAAAAAATTTACTCAAAATTAGTTTATATTATATTTTCTTTTATTTAGACACGCTATTAAAAGTTTTGTTCAATTTTCTTTTATTTAAATTGGGATTAGTTTAGTTTTTTTATTCGTTTATTGTTTGTAAATACAGTTAATTTATATTCTAAAATAACACAAAAATTTATGTCTTTATTATTTAATTCTATGATAATTAATTAATGATCTATAATTATCAAATGATAGTGTCTGTGTACATCATCTCAATATTTGATTACATAATCAATAATTAAATTACATAGATGCGCACAAAATATAAATTAGATATTCAGGACAAATTACTAATACAACGTCTGAATAATGATTACATAGTTAATAATAATCTAACTATCTTAATCGGGTCCAACAATGAGGGCCTCATCGTGATCACGTCGGACGTAAGCAGGTTCCTGATAGCCCCTGTAGTCTTCTTCGTCCATCACTACATCGACATCGATAATCTTCCCTTTTTTCTTCTAGGACTACTTTTAGCTTTGCTTTTGTCTTGTTGTCCCCTGCATAGAATATTTGCATAACGTCTTTTGCAAGGACGAAGGGGTCGTCTCTGTATGCGGTCTTGGTGAGATCAACGGTAGTGAACCCTTCTCTGTCGGTGGTGATTTCCTCGAGCCGGACCCACTGGTAGCGAAAAAGAGCTGTCTTCAACCGACCATAGTCTAGCTCCCATATCTCCTCTATGAAACCATAGTACGTAGCCTGCATGTTGCCATTTTTGTCGTGAGCATCGAAACAAACACCACTGTTTTAGTATGTGCTCTTTCCATCTTGCTTTTTTGTGTAAAATGTAAATCCATTGATCTCATAGCCTTGGTACTAAAGCAATGTACTCGAAGGTCCCTTGGCTAAGATATCTAGCTGATTACCCAATGTTGTTCCAATCAAGCGGCATCATAACCAGCTGATAAATTCCTCCTTATGTTTTTTTATCAAGCCAAGCCTGCGACCTGCTCAGATACAAAGTTTGCAGTGATTGCCTATGCTCGTCAATGTATGGCATCACATCCTCTGCTTGCTAGAGAATAGCGAATTGTGCCTGTCTGAAAGAAACAGGGTCATCTACTATGATAGATTTCTCCCCGATCGTTCCTTTGCCACCTAGTCTTCTCTCATGACGAGATTTTGGAATTCCGACCCTATTGATGTCTAGATAATATGTGCAGAACTCAATGGCCTCCTTCATTGACCATCCTTCAACCATGCCCCCTTCTGGCCTGAATTTGTTCCTAACTTACCTCCTGAAAACTTTCTTCAACCTTTCAAAAGGGAACATTTGATGCAGGTACATTGGGCCAAGGGCTCTAATTTGGTCAACAAGATGAACGAGCAGATGTACTGAGATATCAAAGTAAGTCAGTGGGAAATGCATCTCAAGCCTAACGAGAGTTTCGTCTATGTCTCGCTACAGCTGGTCCAACATGGACACATCAATGACCTTTTTTGAGATCGCGTTAAAGAACGAGCACAATTTTATGATTGGGGCACTGACATTTGGGGAGAGGATACCATGCAGGGCAATAGAGAGCAGCTGAGTCATAATGACATGACAGTCATGGGACTTTATACAGCCATAGTTGAACTTGAGTTCTCTCATGTTCACTAGCCTCTTCAGGTTCGCACAATAGCCCATCGAGATTTTGAGTTCATTGAAGAAAGAAATAAACACATGCTTTTCTTCTTTCTTCAAAGTCCACGACGTAACCGGAAGTTCAAACTGGCCATCCTCTAGCACCACGGGATGTAGATCCTTCCTGATTTCCAAGTGTTGCATGTCCAGGCGTGTGGCTAGTGAATCCTTCGATGTCCCCCCGGTGTCCATCAAGGTGTTAAGCATGTTATCGTAAACGTTTTTAGTAATGTGCATGGGATCAAGACAATGGCATACACTCAGCACTAGCCAAAAAGGTAGTTTCTAGAAAACTGACTTTTTCTTCCAGACGCTCCCATCATGCGCTGCTACTGCATTGTGCCCCTTCCCAAAGGCAACCTCTAATTTTTTTTACTTCTCAAAGTATCGCATGCCCGTCTCGATATTTTGGAGGTAAGCATTTCTCAATAGTCCCGTCAAAATATTTTCTGTTCCTACGATAGGGGTGATCCTTAGGTAGGAACCTATGGTGTCCCATATAAACTATCTTTAATTTCTTTGGTAGATGTACCACATCGGTGTCGTCCAAGCACTTGAGACATCCAGTATAGCCTTTTCTCTTCTCTCCGGATAAGCAACCTCGACCTGGCAGGTCGGTGATTGTAGTGATAAGTACTACCTTGATCGTGACATGTTCCTTTTTGTACTCATCCCAAACATCCTCCACACCCTTTTCAAATATCTCTACTAGTTCATCGATCATGGGTTCTAGAAACACATCAATGTCATTCCTAGGTTGTCTTGGCCCTTGGATAAGTAGTGACATCTGGATGTATGACTGCTTCATACAGAGCCAAGGTGGAAGGTTGTATATACAGAGCATCACTGGCTAGGTGCTATAATTGCTTCTAACCTAGTCGAAAGGATTTATCCCATCTGTGCTCAAACCAAACCAAAGGTGTCTTACCTCTCCACCGATGTTCTTATAGAACATAGTATTGACTGTTCTCCAGTCTTTTCTATCGGCGGGGTGCCTCATCATTGTATCTTTCTTACGCTATTCGCCATGCCAGCGCAACAGCTTGGCTGAGTTTGCACATGCAAATAGCCTATTCACCCAGGGAGCTATAGGGATACCAAACGACCTTCAGGGACCTCCTCTGGTCTTGGTACCCTCATCTGACGACCCTTCCTTATACCGTGGAGCTTTACACTTGGGGCACGCATCAAAGTCTTTGTATTCGTCTCGACGGTACAATATGCAATCATTGGAACACGCATGGATTTTTTCAACCTCGAGGCCGATGGGGCAGATCATTTGCTTGGCCAGGTATGTCTTTTCTGGCAACTCATTTTTTCTGGGAGCATTTTCCGTTCAGGACCCATACATCCACTCTCAATCCATCTCTGCACAACAAAATATTGAGACAGTAATTACAGAGAAATTAATAACTAGTGGAGCTTCATGAACAACAATTGTTGCATAAAACAACAATTTATTCTACACTTATTTAATTTAGTCACCCTATTTTTGGAAAACATTATTGTACACTAATTATTGGAATATTAAAATCGGTAGCCTCGGCCATATAAATTGAAAATAGTAGCACCATTAAAAAACCAATTATTTCACAATAATAAAGAACAATTATTCTACTCCATGCTACATAAAAATGGAGACACTAATTAAAAAACACTAAAATTGGAGATATGATCATGGACAACAATGTAGCTCCAAACAATGTGTTGATAGGTGACACATGGATTAATTTGCTCACCAAAATTATAAAAGAATCTACTCTACTCCTATTAAGAACTAATTATAGCATCACATACTAACAATGATCTTGACCACCATGTAATTAGCTAGGAATTTAAATGTGTTCAAAGACACCAATCTTTTGGATGATGCATTCACCATAATTTGCTTGCAAGCCTTGCACAAAGTCCAATTTAAAAAGTGCTCTCTAGAATGGAGAAAGAAATAGAATGAGAATCAAGCAATGTAGTCATTAGAACAACGCTAATTAAGCAATAAAATCAAAGGAGTGGATGCTTGTTACTAACCTTAAAGCAAGAAGATCAAGCCATTCTTCCAAATCCAAGAGCTAGCTTCATGGTCAAGAGCAGCCGCAACAATGGAGGGAGCGGCCCAAACGCGCGCCTCTGTGCTCGGGATAGAAAAAATGAGGAAGGAGAGGACGGCGCCAGCTTTTTGTACTGTGATGTTATCACCGTCGGTTCTTGTCTAGAACCGGCAGTGATAAGTAGACGTCAAGCCACTACCGGTGCAAGCCACAAACTAACGGTGATGTGGACCTTCACTGTCAGTTTTGGTCCAGCCCCAATCATTTTCTGATTTTCAAGCTCAGAACCGACAGTGAAAGTACATTACTGCTGGTTCACCCTAATCCGGCAGTGATGAGACCGGCAGTAGTGTCCAGATATATAGTAGTGATTAATGTAGTTTGAGAGACAGAGAATGAGATGCCTTGTGTTGTGATCCTTACAATTATCAGCACACCCCCACATAATAATACTTTTTAGTATATATATATACTCCCTCCATCCAAATTATAAGTTGGCTTTTCTAGATAGCTACATTCTGCTATATATGTACCAAGATATACATTAGGTTTAAATACATAGTAAAAGTTATATATATTTAGAAAAGCCAGAACCACTTATAATTTGGAAAGAAGAGAATATTCATTATATTAGCTCGCTCGCACTAGAAGGGGCATGTGCCGATGCTCTATATATAGTGACGTACATTTTTTCCAACGTGAGGAATCTCCCCATTCCCATTGAATATCAACGGAAATACAGAATTCAAGAGTTATCAAGGAGTAAGGACTAGAGAAACTAGGAAACCTTACAACCAGCTGTCACCAAGGCTAATCTGTTTTATCGTAACCACATATGCGTCTACAGTGACGTACATGTACTTGTAACATCGTCATCGTATCTTAGAGCTCTTATGCTGCAGCGTGCACGTACATACATGCACGCACGTATATATAATGGTGCACATCGATTGATAGAACGAGGGAGGCTGGTAAACTAAAGGCACGTTTGGTTTCTTCGCTAGCATAGCTTGCCCCGCGTGGGCAAGATTTTTCTTACCAGACTCTGCCCGGTGGAACCATTTCGTCTCTCTTGTGCTAGCAAGCTAGGGAACTTAATTAGCTTGCCCACACAAGCTCCGTGGTCCTCTGGCTAGAGATAGTCCTCTGAGTGAAGGATCCAGGCATTTTCCCTAAAGAAGCAAAAAGTTTACCTAACGCTAATAAGAAATATTCATATTAATTAACAAAGATGTGATTGTGACTGTGTGATAACCGAGTCAAAAGAGGCATCTTTTTTACGTAGGAATGGGAATCGGCGAGGTTAGCTTTGAGGCATGGCTTGGCCCCTACCCTGTCCCCTTGATCTCATCCATAGCTAGCTGCCCAAATGGAATGCATCACTGCACCATCACCGTCGTCGATGTGACCGGCATCAACGACGATTGGCTGGCTGACCCTGACTCGGTCCCCCAACAAGTTAAGCCGGCCTAACACAGCCCTAGCAGCAAACTGACCACCGACGTACTACTCTTTCTCTGGTCTCTTCCTTTGGAAACCAAAACAATGCAATGTTTGAACTGTATATTTTTGCCCATGCATGTTGTCGTTGTTGTATCTTTATTTAATTTTTATTTGTTATTATATTACTGCAAGCCTCATTGGAAAACATATATATACGCATTGGTTTAATTGGAAAACTTCTAGCGCGGCCTACAAATAAATTAAATAAACGCCGACATAAAACATTCCCTACTTAACAAGCTACTAGAAAGGTAGGCCTTCACGGTGGATTAGCAGGATGGCAGAGGAGCAGCATGCAGCCACGCACGCAGTACTTGCACCCATGCATAAAGGCGCCACGGTGTCAATTAAAGCCTGCTTCTTTGTTTATTCTTGACTGAAATGAGCTGGCTGCTAATAAAAAGGGGGAAAGAAAGGTGCTGTGCGCAGCGCGTGGAGTGAGTTCATTCAGTCAAAGCCGGAAGTGCATGTAGATGCTGTGCAACATTGACAGATCTAAGATGAAAGTTTAGGGAGCTAAAGTCGTCATCTTCAACCTTCAAGCTCTCCTCCTCAAAAGAACCATGACAAAAATTCTTGGAGGGGCTCTAGAAGAACTCTGGGATCAACGGCGGTAGGGGGGCTTGAGCCCCCCTCCCCTGCTCCCCACCACTAGATTCGTCCCTACTGTGCAGTACAATACAACCATCGTAAGGACATATTTGGCAACTCTTCAGCGCTCTAGTTCCTGCTACAAAGGAAAGCTAGGAGGAGCCATGATTGTCGGTCGCGTCG
Organism: Miscanthus floridulus; assembly: GCF_019320115.1. Lineage (NCBI taxonomy): Eukaryota > Viridiplantae > Streptophyta > Magnoliopsida > Poales > Poaceae > Miscanthus > Miscanthus floridulus. The sequence goes on from NC_089598.1 coordinate 5,527,861, forward strand.
ATGGGCCGGCGCAGCGTTGGCGTGTCGGTGCCTAAGCCAGCGTAGGGTGAGGGCGATGCCCTTAAGCATCGCATACACCACAAACACGAGTCCTCCACCACCCGCGCATGACATGAGTGCAAAGCAGGCTTGCTTGAATACCGTTCTCGGGGCACGCGGCCGGTGGTGGGGGAATGCTACCAGCTGGGAGGGGCGACAACAGCGGCGGTGGAATGTTACCAGCTGGGAGAGGCGGCAGCGGCGGCGGAATGCTACCAGCTCGGAGGTGCGCTGGCGGTAGAATGCTACCAGCTGGGAGGGGCACCAGCGGTTGAGCATACTTATAGGCAGAAGAGTGAGGCGGTCGCATAATAGGTGTGTTGATCGACCCCCTCTAGGTGACCCGACCTCACGATCCACCAGCTTGCTATGATCCACGACTCATAGTAGCTTCTGAAGGCAGTTGATAGTTGGGGATACCATTATCACATCGTTTGTGTGTGCATCTTTTGCATGGGTTTGTGGGCCCTTTCATCCAAATGACTTCCATCATGGCCACTCAGGTGAACCAACGTTGATGATCCTTGGGTCCTTGCTGATCTAGAGTGTGTGCCCTTGTTGCATGTGAGTAAAATTGGGGGAGAATGGACCCATGAGCAGTCCCTATACTTGCGTGATGCAAGCATGAAGAAACAAATCGATCTAGAGTCGCAGCTAGCAGACGGGTTAGTCGGCTTTCCTATAGCATGCATGCTTGTTTGTTGTCGGCCTTGGCCTATAGTTATTACGAGAGGGACATGGTTATTACTCTCTCCGTCCTAAGATGTAAGGCATGCATATATTTCAAAATTAAAGCTTTCATATTTTTATTAACAATTAGTCTAATCATATGAAAAGTTTATAAGCTGCATTAGATATGCATTTTAGAAATACTTTCTAATGATGAAACTTTTGTTTTTATAAATTATAGATTGTAGTATAGGTAAAAATATGTTGTTGAAGACCACACCATTGTCGAATCACACCTTATATTTGGAGAGTAGTTTCCCCCCTTTATGCAGTGCTAGAAAAATTAACTATAAACTAAATAAAGAGAATATAATATATCAAACAATTAGATGCATGCATGAAGCTAGTGGCCTCTAGGGACCAACAAACATGCCTTTCTTGGTAACAGGCCGGCATGGGGTGGTCGATCATCATCAAGAATTAAAGAATAAATAAGCTGCAGGCTGAAGATGATAGATGAATCATGTTGGCACATGTATCCCTAGGGGTAGGTCCACCATGGTAGCTTAGCCGCCAGGTGGTCCATTGTATTTGGAACAATGCAATGCAAAAGCAAAGGGACGGGCCGACCGGTCGAGCAGGAGTCGTCGTGATCGTGGCGACACAAAATCAATCGAGATCACCCACCAAATCTCAGGTCTGGTTTCAATCTAGGGTGTAAAGTTTTAGAGACGATGTCGCATGGGATATTTGAATACTAATAAAAAAATAAATTACAGAATCCGTCACTAATCTACGAGACAAATTTATTAAGCCTAATTAATCTATCATTAGCACATGTGTTACTAGCACCGCATTGTCAAATCATGGATTAATTAGGCTTAAAAGACTCGTCTTGCAAATTAGTTGTAAACTGTACAATTAGTTATTTTTTAGTCTATATTTAATACTTCATGCATGTGTCCAAACATTCGATGGAGCAACAAACATTGCCGGCTTGTGGCTTGAGCCGGCAGTGATGCTCAAGCCAACACTGCCGGCTTGAGCTTTGAACCGGCAGTGTTGCTCAAGACATCATTGCCGGCTTGACATGCAAACCGACAGTGATCTCTTTTTCGTATTTTATTGTTTTATATAATTTTTTTTTTGTTAGAATCAGGTTTCGCTTTATATTCGCTACGTAGACGACAGGTCCATCAATATTAAATATTACAAATGTTATGTTTACAGTTCAAATGTACTTATGAAGCTCTCAATCTCTTGAACTAAAAAAGAAATTACAATAGTCTAGCGAGCCGCTCTGGGCGTACTGCGCCTTGTAATGGAGAATGTTCCTTTTTTTCAAGCACTCCGATACAATGAAGGCTGCTAGCTCCGATGACAGTGCTATGATCTCCATTTCTAACAGCCTATTGTGTTTAAATTTCTTGTGCTGTCATTAAAAAACCCGGTTTCGAAAGGCAGAAATGTTAGAGAAATAAGTAGATCGTTTTATTGAATTAACAGATATAAATGAAATGGGGATTATACACACCAAAGCATCTGCCGCCTCCGATTTTACGCCAAGGTAGCGAAGCATTGCCCACATTACGTAGAACCCGCATTCATTGTTTTCCGTCGGCTGATCTAGGGTCTCCAATTGCATTAGTGCAACCTAGAATGGGACCTTCGTCCCACCAACCATTCTTACCTGGACACTGTGCCACATTATAAAGTGTGAAAAAGGGGCAACATTAGAATATGCTATATGCATGGGATCAAGACAGTGGCGTACACTCAGCATTGGCCAGTAAGGTAGTTTTCAGAAAAACCAATTTTTTTCTTCCAGACGCTCTCATCAAACGTTGCTACTGCATTATGCCCCTTCCCAAGGACAACCTCCAGTCTGTTGACTTATCGAAGTATCGCATGCTCATCTCGATATTTTGGAGGGAAGCGTTTCTCAATAGTTCTGTCAAAATCTTTTTTGTTTCTGCGATAAGAGTGATCCTTAGATAGGAATGTCCCATATAAACTATCTTTGAGTTCTTTAGCAGATGTACCACATCGGTGTCGTCCAAGCACTCGACACATCCAGTATAGCCTTTTGTCTTCTCTCTAGACAAGCAACCTCGACCTGGTAGGTCGGTGATTGTATCGATAAGTACTGCCTTGATCGTGACATGTTACTTTTTGTACTCGTCCCAAACATCCTCCACATCCTTTTCAAACATCTTGACTAGTTCATCGATCACTGGTTACAGAAACACATCGATGTCATTCCCAGGTTGTCTTGGCCCTTGGATAAGTAGTGGCATCTGGATGTACGACCGCTTCAGACAGAGCCAAGGTGGAAGGTTGTATATACAGAGCATCACTGGTCAGATGCTTCTAACCTGGTCGAAAGGATTTATCCCATCTGTGCTCAAACCAAACCAAAAATGTCTTACCTCTCCACCGATATTCTTATAGAACATATTATTGACTGTCCTCCAGTCCTTCCCATCGACGGGGTGCCTTATCATTGTATCTTTCTTACGCTCTTCGTCATGCCAGCACAACAGCTTGGCCGACTTTGCACATGCAAACAGCCTAAGCACCCGGGGAGCTATAGGGAAATACCAAACGACCTTCACGGGACCTTCTCTGGTCTTGGTACCATCATCTGACGGCCCTTCCTTGTACCATGGAGCTTCACACTTGGAGCACGCATCCAAGTCTTTGTATTCGTCTCCACGGTATAATATGCAATCATTGGAACACGTGTGGTTTTTTCAACCTCGAGGCCGATGGGGAAGATCATTTGCTTGGCCATGTATGTCTTTTCTGGCAATTCATTTTTTTTCTAGGAGCATTTTTTTATTATACCTAACAACTGATCGAAGCCTTTATTGCTCAATTCGTTTGTCGATTTGAACTCTAACAGCATGATGTCGCTTCTAATTTGCTCATTGGACAATTCTTATACAATGGTGTTTTGCCATCTTGTCTTATTTTTTCTAGCTTTCTTAGCTGTCTTTTACTAAGACATCCGGTCTCTACATTACGTAGTAGCTGAGAAATGTCATCATTATCCTCGGTGTCGTCAACTAGTGTGTTCCTAAACACATCATTAATTGTGGCCATAGATTCCGTGTTGACACCGGATTCCTTGTCAGCATTGTGGATAGCTACGCGTCAGGCATTGCCACATCATCATCATTTTCCTGCGGAACATTCACACCAACATTGCCATGCATAGTCCATATCGTATAGTTTGGCATGAACCCCTGCTAATCAAGTGCATTCGTACATACTCGATTTGAGCCCATTTCCCTTGATTCATGTAATCTTTGCAAAGGCAGAAGACATGGTTCCTATTCCTAGCATGGGCTTTGGCATCGGTAAGAAACTTGCCGATGCCAACTATGTACCGCTTGTCCGTTCAGGACCCATACATCCACTCTCGATCCATCTCTGCACAACAAAATATTGAGACAGTAATTACAGAGAAATTAATAACAAGTGGAGCTTCATGAACAATAATTGTTGCTCTAAACAACAATTTATTCTACACTTATTTAATTTAGTCACCCCATTTTTGGAAAACATTATTGTACACTAATTATTGGAATATTGAAATTGGTAGCCTCGGCCATATAAATTGAAAATAGTAGCACCATTAAAAAACAATTATTTTACAATAATAAAGAACAATTATTCTACTCCATGCTACATAAAAATAGAGACACTAATTAAAAAACACTAAAATTTTAGATATGATCATGAACAACAATGTAGCTCCCAACAATGTGTAGGTGGTACATGGATTAATTTGCTCACCAAAATTATAAAAGAATCTACTCTACTCCTATCAAGAACTAATTATAGCATCACATACTAACAATGATCTTGACCACCATATAATTAGCTAGGAATTTAAATGTGTTCAAAGATACCAACCTTTTGGATGATGGATTCACCACAATTTGCTTGCAAGCCTTGTACAAAATCCAATTGAAAAAAGTGCTCATTAGAATAGAGAAAGAACTAGAATGAGAATCAAGCAATGTAGCCACCAAAACAACGCTAATTAAGCAATAAAATCAAAGAAGTGGATGCTTGTTACTAACCTTAAAGCAAGAAGATTAAGTCATTCTTCCAAATCCAAGAGCTAGCTTCATGGTCAAGAGCAGCCGCAACAATAGAGGGAGCGACCCAAACGCACGTCTCTGTGCTCGCGATGGAAGACGGGAGGAAGGAGAGGATGGCGCTAGCTTTTTGTACTGTGATATTATCACCGTCGGTTCTTGTCTAGAACCGACAGTGATAGCCCAACATCACTGACGGTTCTTGGCTAGAACCGATAGTGATAAGTAGATGTCAAGCCACTACTGGTGTAAGCCACAAACCGGCAGTGATGTGGACCTTCACTGTCGGTTTTGATCCAGCCCCAATCATTTTCTGATTTTTAAGCTTAGAACCGGCAGTGAAGGTACATCACTGCCGGTTCATCCTAATCCGGCAGTGATGAGGCCAGCAGTGATGTCCAGATCTGTAGTGGTGCACGATGGCCACGAAGGCACCGTGATAACCTGTCGTTGATTCACGACATGTATCTATGAATAGACAGACATCAAACGCCCATATGCGTCTTTCTAAATTTATGCAATGGTTTTTGTTTCCAATTGCTCCTTCCGAGTATATATTAGATCATTACGTTAAATCATCATTTGCTCATGGATATTTTCATGAGACCCAGTACACAACACGAGCATACACTAACCCTATCTTTATAAGCATCTCCAAAGAACTAAATTGGATCAACAAATCTTAAGATTGATGAAATCACCGTAGACACTTCACAATTGATGGACAAATCACCTACCACTTAAACTTAGGTTTTTCACTACGAGAAACCTAACCAACAGGTACACTTAGTTCGCCTGGATGCATAGTTGGGGGCTATATATGACTGTTAAACTCATCATCCATGTGGCAGGACCCTATGGGAATTAAATTGGGTGGACTCTGGGTCCAAACCATCGCTTCTGCAACCATGGTGGATTGTTGACACGTGTACAGGTAGCTAAATCTCACGTCCTACACAATCTGCAACACCTGGGTTCCTGCATGTTACCATTGGCTCCTAAATTTAGCCTCCAAGCATATTGCCCGGTGTCCGCATGATATTTTGTAGAATCTATTTTGTACTTCCACATGTCATTAATCTACCATGAGGGCGCTAAGGTGGTGTTTGGACTAGGGTCATTCTAATTTAATCCCGGCCCCTACGATGCCTCCGTGGATACATCCTCCCGTATTTTCTTTTTAGCTGGATGTGTGACCGGCCAGCCGGCCCGGAGCCACAGGCACCTTGCCGACATGGAAATTCGTACCAAAAGGCAACGCGATGGAGAAATGGATGGAGAGATGTTACTTGTCTCCAAAAGTTCCAATTATATTAGCGTCTCCTCACTAATTTCTCTAGCTAAGCTATCTCGAGGCCGGCAAATGGTATCTCTCAAACAAAAAGAAAACAAAAGTAGTGGCCATCAGCATATGTCTTGCCTACTACCTTAGCTACAACTAGCAGAAGCCTGTTAGTTTCTCCTCTTTCCTATAATCTATATCTATAAGAATCATCATCCATAACATAATTTCATTGATTAATTTCAAAGAAATTATTCTTTATTTTTTTCTCTTCGATGAGACGAGACCTACCTAGAAGGTACCCGGCTTGATTGATCAGGGAGGGCCAAGTTGCAACTTTCTCGGCCGGCCGGCCCGATCTGCTTCGTTGGTTCACAAGCCCAATCCAGACGTGGGCTCAAACACAGATGGGCCAACTCACGGCCCTGGTGGACTGCTTCTTCATTCATTCCCCATCCAAAATCCCAGTCATCATGCAAACTGAACAACTCTTTGGTGATGAGGGCCGTCAGCCCGAGCCCGTGGTAGTGGTGGGCCTCGTCCTCGTGGGCTCGTGGCCCTTCACTTGGTCGCACGCCGTCGCCACCAGGTCGCCGTTGTCGTTTATCATGGCAGGCTGCGACGGAGCGTCGGCGGTGAGGAAGGCCACCGCCGTGCAGAGGCAGAGGAGGAGCAGCAGCATGGTGAGCGCGGCCAAAGAGGCGTCGTCGTCGTTATTGTTGCCATCGTGCTGCCAATGTAGCAGTAGGCTAATAGCTAGCAGTGTTCTCTGGAAAGAGCTTGATGATATATAGATGCATGGATCAGTCGGTGGCTGCAGTTTTTTTTTTCAAAAAAAAAAAAGAATCGGTATGGCTTTGAGAAGTACTGGCTCAAATAGCACGTACAATTAATTAACTTGAAGCAGCAATTAATCATCTGGATATGCAAACGGGAGGATTTTTAGTGTCAACCCAAGTGAAGTGAAGATATATATGCTGATGAACAGCATATATGGATATACTGGCTCTTCATTCTTTGGCAACTAACTAAAGCATGCTAGTTTGATCAGAGCATATTAAAGTAGTTTGATCGGAGAATACTAGTTTCATATATATACGTACCTTTAGTATATCAACCAAATAAAGTCGACAGACACTAGCCTGATCAGAGCAAATTCAAGCATACTTTAATTAGAATCAGAGTGTTTTTACGGTTAGAGTGTTTTTACGGTTACATGCATGCATGTGTAGAATTAGAATCCATATTTTTACGAGGTTGCTACAAGTAGAGCTCCATTTCGATTTCCCGGACGACAGCTGTTGAATTAAAAAAATTGCTACTGCATCCGCTCAAAAATTTTAGGTCACTTTAATTAGCTTTGTTGTAAATTAAGCTTTTCTAACTTTTGATCAAAATTATATAAAATTGCACAGGTTTTTGTTAAAAGGCACTATAAAATATGTCTTGATATCGTGTTACTCGTACTTGGTATGGTAGGTATTAATATAGTTTTAAAAACACAGTCAAAATTGGAGAGGATTAACTAAAAAAACCCAAACATCATATGCCATGGGTTGTGGGATAGAAACCAGAAGGTAACAGAGAAATGTTGGGTGTGTGCCTAGCCTAAATGCTGGAAATCTGAAATAGTATGGATCATCGGGGTAAGATTGGGGACCTCTGTTTTTTTTGAGGCCTTGAGCGGTCGCTCACCCCGCTCCCACTAATTAATACACTTAGAGAGTAGACAGAAATTATGTTCTCAGTGAAAGATAAATACATCCTTACCGTTGATCGTGACTTATCTTATAGTAATTTGTCACTCAAAAATCCTCACACCAATGAATTACATCTTCAACTCTCTCCCTTATTTTACTCCACGAACCAAACACGAGTAGGAACTAAAAGTCAAATTGTCATCTTAATTCCCTCTATTAATTCCCGCTATTAATTCCTATACTTCTTCCCATAGAATAGCCAAACATACAGTAAGTGTCGCGCGTGTGTGTGGCGGTGAAATGTTATGTTATCGACTTTTCTCTGAGTTCATTCAAGATTGCCCCCCAACGTGAAATCGGATGCTTATGTCTTCCAACTATTTAAACCGAATAATTTTGCACGGTTGCACCTCAGGTTCTTTTGAAGGCGGCTTATGCATACGTGGCGCCATGCCAGCTCGGTCAACGTTGGCAACTGGGTGACTCAGCCACGCCACACACGAAAAAACGGCGGGCGCTCTCCTCTCCAATTGGCAGCCGAACCATCGTCGCGATGGCCACCTCCGCTGCTACAGCAGTCAGCCGGGGCCACCAAGGTGGGAACCGCCGGGCCGGCGCCGAGGGAGCAGGGCGATTCCCACGATGACGGGGATGGGTCCGGGGGTCCGGGCCCTTGGTGGGCGGCGGCCATGAGGGAGCTACCGGATCAGGCTGGCTGCCGCCGGCGTGTGCAGGTCGCGATGGGAGGCCGCGCCAACGGCTCTAACGGCACGAAGGCCTCCCCCAGCCACGGCGCCTACTTGAGGTTGCCCATGAGGCACTTCCCTCCGATTCTCGACAGCCAACAGCCATGGGCGGCTGGCGCGCTCTTGTTCCATTCCATGCCGCCACACCAAAGGCCACACTGCCACACCGTGGCACTCCCGCACCACCACGACATCCCGCCATCATACTAATCGTTTCATCTCCCAACGCCTACCTCATCTCCCTCAGGGTCGGGCGCTCGGACGGCGTGGCGGCTACGCCTCGTCTTCACCGGCGCCGTGCCCTCAGGCGGCGCTGGAGCCCGCGCCACTGGAGCCCACGGTGTCGGGTCTCGTGCTACCAGAGCCTGCGTCGTCGGAGCTCGTGTCTCCCCCCCCCCATCACCAGAGCTCGCGTCGCCCGCTCCGCCAGAGTTCTTTTCTTCTCCATCTCCGGCAGGGTTAGCAAGGGGTTGGGGGGAGGCTGGCCGGCCAGACGGTGGGGATGGTCGTGGGGCGGCTTTTGGGTTCTGGCGGCATAGGGGGCGGTCGCGCCAGGCCAGGGCGGGGGCGTCCATGGGCGTAGCATGCCGTGGAGGATGGATGCAGCGGGGGCGGCGGAGTTCGGGCATGGCGATGGTGGAGGACGAGGCAGGTGGTGGCGGCGGTAGGGGTGAGGGCGAGGACGCCGCCGACGCCGCACAAGCCAAGGTCGGGGGTGCCGAAGCCGGGCACGACGCCGGTGGAGGACGAGGCATAGACAAGTAGCACCGTGCAAGTGCGGACAGAAATAATACATCACACGTATGATATAACACAAATAAGAATGAACGGGACAGTATATACAGATCTACTAACGAACATGCTAATCACCGCTCCTATGGACGGATTCATATCACATATAGGCCCTGTTCGGCTTACCCCATATTCAATCTATTTTTTTAGCCGGAACAATATTTTTCTCTCACAACAATTCAGTCGGAACAGTATTTTCAGCCAGTTTCAGACCGGCGAACAGGGCAACCGAATATACCAAGCGAAGGTTAAGGTTATACCTTTGGCCCAAACCAGTGCCAGAGGCAACTGGTGGGGCGTTATTACTAAGTTCAGACATGCTAACCTGCTCGAAGTACTCCCTCTGTTTCAAAAAGAAGGACATAATGTGATGCGTGCAAGTTAAAATTTCTCAACTTTGACTAGACGTATAGAAAATACGTGCAACATTTATACATCCAAATAAGTTTATTATGAAAATATAGATACTAATTATGTATTATAAATATTAATATTCTTTTATATATAACTGGTTAAAGTAAAAAAAAGTTGATAACTCGAGAACCGAGAATGACATATAGGCCGCGTTTAGAAGCCAAAAAATTTTGGTTTTGGGTACTGTAGCCCGTTTGTTTGTATTTGGCAATTAGTGTCTAATTATGGACTAATTATGTTCGAAAGTTTCGTCTCGCGATTTCTCACCCAACTATACAATTAGTTTTTTTTTCGTCTATATTTAGTATTCCATGCATATGCCGTAAGATTCGATGTGACGGGTACTGCACAAAAATTTTTTGAGAACTAAACGGGACCATATTTTAGGAGTGATTGAGAGTAGTCGGCTCACCAGGCGTTATCACTTCCGGCGCTGCCCCCGCACCTGCAGGGCCAGACGCGCCGTTGCGCCCTTGTGCGACAAGGGTTGGGGACGGATTTGCCGCAGAGCACTAGATCAGGCGAAGTCGTTGCCCTTTCTCTCCTGGAGCCACGGCCTTGCTCTCGTAAACGCCGCCGCGCCCTTGGGCTCCACCAGCGCCGCCGCCCTCGACTCATCTCCGATGAGCGCAGACGCCGTCGTCTCGCCAGACGACGACCTCACCCTCTCTCTTCATTGATTATGGATACTGTCAAGAATCTATAGAAAAGTTTCTAGCTGTCCCCAATGTCCCAAAAAAAATTTCTATAGGATGCGAACATACCAAAACCACTGGCCATATCACCGTACCGACGAACGAGTTGCACGCACCTTTCCGACATGGAGATTCGTAGCAAAGGCAGAGGCGACGGAGAGATATTATACTTGTCTCCAAAAGCTCCGCTTGTATTAGCGTTTTCTCACTAATTTCTCTCTAGCTAGCTGGGCCACATCAAAGCCCTGGTGGGTCTGCTTCGTACCCATCCAAAATCCCAGCCCATTACTCATGCAAACTGAACAAAGTACTTCCTCCGTTCCAAAATCCCGGTTGGCCCGATCTGCTTTGTTGGTTCACGGGCCTAATCAGTACATGGGCTCAAACACAGTTGGGCCACCTCACGGCCCTGGTGGTCTGCTTCTATCCCGTCCAAAATCCCAGCCATTCATGCAAACTGAACAAACTAGTACCTCCGATCAGCACTATATTCGTATTATTTGATTTCATTTGCATACCAAAACTCAAGCTGATGTGAGAAAAGTTGATAATTCTCTTATACATTAACATGATGAGCCATTATTACTCATGATCGTCCGGGAAGTCGACCATCTGCTCGACCAAGGCCTGGCCGAGGTTGGCGCGGTTGGCGACATCGACGGCGTCGTTCCACAGCGCACGCTTCAGCGCGCCGTCCTCGTACGACACCCGCTGCCAGCAGTCGCCCGCCGCGTCCATCACCCGGCCGGCGCACTCCAGGTAGTCGAACGGCGCCTGGAAGTCGCGGGGGCTGTACTCCTCGACGACGGCGCGGCACGCCGGGAGGACCACTGCCACGGTCCCGTAGTCCATCACGCAGTACCGGAGCGAGTACTCCGTGTCCCTGTCCTTGCTCCCCCTGCCGCCGGACGACCGGAGCGCGCTGCGCGCCTTGGCGCCGGCGCTCTCGGCGGCGGTGCTGGCCAGGTCCATGGCCACCAGCGCCAGCTCCCGCGTGTCGTTCGCCGCCGCGCTCCGGTTGTCCGACCGCAGCGTCGTCTCGCAGAACTCCTTGGTCAGAGCCGTCAGCCCGAGCCCTCGGTAGTGGTGCGCCTCGTGCCCCTTCGCCTTCTCGCACGCCGTCGCCACCAGGTCGCCGTCGTCGTGCCGTTGTTGGTCATGGCAGACACCGGCGGCGTCGGTGGTGAGGCAGGGTGCCGCCGCCGCGAAGATGCCGAGGAGCACCACGGCGAGCGTGGTGGTGAGGAACGCCATGGCCATCGATCGAGCTGCCATTGTATAGCTAGTAGCTTGGATCAATTGGTGAGTGCAGATTTATTTGTAGGGCTAGCTAAGCTTTGAGAACTAGTAATAGCTAGCACAAGTAATACTAGTAGTAGTGCGTATTAATTACTTACTTAATAATTAATTAGTGTGAAACATGTAATAAACATGGTGACGGTTCATCGGTATATCCAAACAGGAGGCCGATTCACGCGCATTAGTGTCAAATGTTGGATTAAAAAATAATTGCTACTCCACCCATTCAAAATTATAGGTTCATTTAAACTTTTCTAACTTTTAACAAGACTATATAAAATTGCACCAGACATCTATGGCATCAAATTAGTTCCATTAATTTAGACATAAAATATGTCTTGATAATGGTGTATTGGTACCTGGTATTGTAGATATTAAACTATTTTAAAAAAACCTAGTAAAAATTTGAGAAAATTGATTTGAACAAAACTGAAGTGACGGATAGTTTGGAACACTAGGAGTAAATAATGACAGGCAGAAGTGCAACCATGATGCTAATTGGGTTGAAAATAAATAATTAACGGTAATGCTACAAACAGGACATCCATGTTTATTCTCATCCACTCATCGCTTTCTTATCTACTTCCACTGCGTTAACGTTCTTCTCTGCTCTGTTTCCCCCAAGCAACACAGCCAGATCCTTAGGCCTAGCTACTCGTGAAGACGAGGAGGTACCTAGAGGTGGTTCGGATAAGCCTAGAGATGTCCCTTGCGGTAGAAGGCGTATGCGAGGCGAAAATGTGCCACCCGCGCCGTGCCCACCCGCCCTCCGCGTCACCGCCGCCAGTGCCGCCCCAACCTGGGCCTCGGTGCTACACCGCCCAGCTCCGCATTGCCGGCGAGCTCCACGCCGTTGCCTAGCACATCAGTGGCCTCCATACACCAACCACCCGCCTTCTACGCACAACGTGCGCTCGTGCTGCCCCCACACCCGCCTTTTGTGCACCGACACCCAACTCCTCGTTGTTGGCGAGCTCCGCGCCGCCGTCGAGCACACCGGTGACCTCCACGCGCCGACGAGCCTCCATTTTGCGAAGCAGCAAGGAGATGTTTGCGCTGAAAGAGTATGTTGCAAACATATGTTTTGAGTGTTTTAGGTGTTTCACAGGTATATTGCAAGTGTTTTATATCGATGTTGCAAAAGTAGATTGGGATATTGCAATGGTTGTACACGTATGTTGCAAAGGTTTGTTACCAATGTTTCATCTGTGTTAACGGACGTATGTTGCAAATGTTTTTATTTGGATGTTGCATATGTTTCACACATATGTTGCATATGTTTTATCTGGATGTTGCGTATGTTTGCAAAGGTTTTCAAGTGTTTTCAGGTGTTTTTTTTCAAGTATTTCAGAAGCATGTTGCAAGTGTGTGTTTCAAATGTTTTAGTTATTTTTCGGACATATGTTGCAAGTGTTTTATCTAAATGTTGAATATGTTGCAGTGGCTACATATATATTGCAAACATATGTTCCAGATGTTTCAACTGTTTTAGACATATGTTGCGTCAAGTCCTACATGTTGTAAGTGTTTCACGAGGTGCAGGCAGTCTCCACGGGGCGAGCGAGCGCAGGGGGTGCAGCAGGGCGAGCAGGGGCAGGCGCGCAGCATGGCGCGGGTGAGCAATAGTAGGGCGAGCAGGGCGCAGCGAGCAGCATGGCGGGCATGCATGCTCCGATGCGCGTCTGTCAGTGGGGCAACCAGAGGGAGCGCATGAGAGACAGCCACCCGACGTGGGTCCTGTCGTAGAGGTAGGGGCGCTGCCGTTTTCTGTCAATCCGTTTTGGCCGCTACCGGGCCCAGCTGACAGTCGAGTGGGGGTGTGCTCCGCTGGCTGTTCGGACGCACGTCCGCGAGTGTGGAAGGGCGAGGGCGCCGCGTGGGCCGCACGGCGAGCATGCGCTGGGCTGAGTGGTGGGTGCGTTGCGGGTGTCCGGATGCGCGCTTCTGTACGGACGTCCGACGGTAGTAAGCCCCAGTAAAAGTCCCAGGCCGGTCATCAACAGCTTCAGAGAAGAAAGCCATTAGCCATATGAACGAGCCCTCACAAGCGTAGCTCAGATGTAGCAAAGCAAACTGAATGATCTGCATATATTTCTTTGTTTTCAAAAGCGTGCATTGGCACGTGCTTCATTAATAAGGAGAAATAAGATTCGTACCATGCCCGGGTCTGCAACACGGTGAGATACCATTAGCTATCAAGAATGCACCGGCTACCAGGAGCTGTAAAGGCGCACTTAGGAAACTAGTGTTGCGACTAAAGAAGCTTGCCGGTAGCGCCTGCTAGGAACCCTGGGCGGCCAGCGACGCGAGACTCCCAAAGCCGGCGGCAATCCAGGAGTCCGCGTCCATGATCTGCACATATCACATCCATCTCCTGCACTTAAAATTACAAATACAAGCTGTGTGTTGCAAGTGCACCTGGACAGGCCATTCTCTGTTTCTTTTCAACTAGTTTCTACACACACACACTCTGCCAATGGCAAATTGGCAATGGATGGATCACAACAAACTCGACGGACTGAATCTACACAACACGCACACTCAGATATGCACACACTTCAACCACACACAGCAAGTGTTTTCTGAATCCTTTTTGGACGTATGTTGTTGCTTCAGCCTTGAGGACTGAGCAAGGATGTACACACACCACTATGTACCACACAAGGATTCAGTCCTACCATCTTATCACTTAGCTTCTCGCCTCCTGCGTCCCAAAGCAGCCTGATAACAGTCAATCAGAAGACATTCATCATGACTTTAGTTTGTGCCAAGGTCGATGCCAAATACTCGACGACGAATTGAATTAGTGATGGTGGTCTCATCAATCTCAAAACTTACCACAGAGCAGGTCGACGAAACGCTTCAGTGGATTGCTCTGTACTCTGCTGCTCACACTGCTACCTTGGTTTGCCTAGTGAGACGAAAAATACAGGATAAGGCAGCTTATAGATATAGTATCATCGATCCAAGAGGATGCACCACAAGGAAGAACATCATCATTTAGCCATGCCTGCCATGTTTCCTGAACTTAGCAATTGGAAGAGAGAGCATGAATATGAGTGCACCCGAGTGTTCAGTTGAGCGAATATGGCCTTCACATCTTCAAAAACTGCATCAGGGGATTTGGCGCCATCGACCTGCATAGAGTACAAAGGGATATGTGAAACATGCATGGAAAATTTAATTCAGTGAGATTAGGTTAGTTAAAGTTCATATTTACTCTACAAAATTGCAAATTTTGGCACAGTGCACGTTTTCATATAAAAAACCAGAGCACTCCCCCAATGCAAGTTACCTTTCGAAGCTTTCCCCTTTTCTCGTACTGAACAACAGATAGAGTTGACTACTGGAAAACTTCGAGATTAAATTTATACGTTAAACAAGTAGGACGTATATATTGGTGAACACTATAATAGCTTAACTCAATCCTTTGGCAAAACATGATACTACCCCCATAGTTCTTGCTTAGCCAATTTACTATACAGATCTGAATATAGATACTCAGATCTACAAGCGGAGACTAGACAGAGCCCTGTTTTGTAATCCAGACAGAAGTAACCACAGCATCAGGCATATCTTTGTCGCGCCATTCCGTAACTGTCATGTGCGGGAAAACGTACACGCGGCGTCGCCGTGCCCGCGACGTGCGCAGGGCCGCGGAGCGCGCTGCACAGGCGCGGCAGGAGATCGACGAACCGGTCAAGATCGACACCAGTGGCTAGAAATCGGCAGGATTAGCTTTGTTTCCAGATTTATAGTTTCCTATTTTTGGTTGCTTGTTTTCAGGAGCCATTGTCTCAGCAGTTGTGGCCGCAGGCCTTATAATTGTGTAGCCCAAACGTTGAAGGGTTAAGGAAGATCAATTACCCAAACTCTCTCTTCCTCCCCCTTGTGTTCTCAAGCCCAGAAGCCGAGAGGGGCATAACCTCCGTTCTGGAAGACACGGCACGAGACTACGAGCTACGTAGTCGAGGGCCAGCTACCCTAGATCACCAGGCCCTTCACAACCTGGTATCACGTTCCAATCGATCCTCAGCCTCCTCAGCCGCCGCGCCGTCATCTCCGACACCAGCCGCCACCGCCGCAAACCCTAGCCCACCGCCATCTCCCACTGCCCCCACAACCATCCCAGCCGCCATGGCTGCACCCACCCTCGCCGAAGTCATGGAGATGCTCCAGTCCATGAGAACGGAGATGTCCACCCTGAAGTCCGACATGGCGGCCATGAAGGACAAGTCCTCATCGTCTTCCGGCGGCGGCGACGATCGTCGTTCCGAAGGCCCGCGCGATCAGGACTTCCACCCCAAGCACAAGAAGTGGGACTTCCCCCGCTACGACGGCACGACCGATCCGATGCTCTTCCTCAACAAATGTGATGCCTACTTCCGCCAACATCGAACCATGGCGGAGGAGCGGGTGTGGATCGCATCGTACCACCTCGACGACGTCGCGCAGTTGTGGTTCACACAGCTGTAGGATGACGACGGCACACCGACGTGGCCTCGCTTCAAGGACTTCCTGAACCTCCGGTTCGGACCACCCCTTCGTTCCACGCCGATGTTCGAACTCGCCGAGTGCCGGCGCACCGGGGCCGTGGAGGAGTACGCCAACCGGTTCCAGGCCCTCCTGCCCCGCGCTGGCCGCCTGGAGGAGGAACAGCGCGTCCAGCTGTTTACGGGAGGCCTTCTCCCGCCGTTGAGCAACGCCGTCCGCATCCATCACCCGGACACGCTCGCCGCCGCCATGAGCCTGGCTCGTCAGGTAGAACTGATGGAGGCCGAGCGCCCAGTGCAGCATCCTCCTCGGGCGCCACCTCCAGCACCCGCCCCTCGGCCGGTCCTTCCGGCGCCTCAGCCGCTACTCGCGCTACCCGCCCCCCCGGTGGCCTCCCAGCAAGGACGCGGCGACGGACACCAACGACGTCTCACCCCGGAGGAGATGGCGGAGCGGCGTCGTCAGAACCTGTGCTTCAGCTGCAACGAATGGTACTCCCGGGGCCACAACAGGTTCTGCAAGCGAATCTTCTTCCTCGACGGTGTGGAAATCGACGACGTCGCGGGCGACGACGCGGCAGCGCCCGCGGATGCAGGGGCGACGGACGCCCCTCTCTTCTCCCTCCACGCGGTCGCGGGCGTGGCCGTCGGCACGACCATGCAGATTCGCGTGACGGTGGGCGCTACGTCCCTCCTCGCCCTCATGGATACGGGATCCACCCACAGCTTCATCGTGGAGGACGCCGCACGTCGGACCGGGTTGCCCATCCAGCCTCGTCCGCGCATGACGGCCACCGTCACCAACGGCGAACAAGTTACATGCCCGGGCGTCCTCCGTCGCGCCCCGATCACCATCGACAACCTCGGCTTCCACGTCGACTTGTTTGTCATGCCCCTTGCAGGTTACAACATCGTGCTGGGGACCAACTGGATGGCGATGTTGGGGCAACTCGTGTGGGACCTGGTGGAGGGCACCGTCGCGTTCCAGCATGAGGGGCGCACCGTGCGCTGGGAAGGCGTTCCAGCACCAAGCACGTTGGGTCCTTGTGCCACCTCGGCCAGTGACTCCCTGCTCGACGAGCTCTTGGCCGGGTTCGAAGATGTCTTCACCGAGCCCTTCGGACTGCCTCCACCCCGCGACCGCGAACACGGCATCACCCTCAAGCCGGGCGCGCAGCCGGTGGCTGTTCGACCGTATCGGTACCCGGCGGCCCACAAAGATGAACTGGAACGACAGTGCGCCGCCATGATGGCGCAAGGCATTGTCCGCCGCAGCGACTCGGCGTTCTCCTCGCCGGTCCTCCTCGTCAAGAAGCCCGACGGTACGTGGCGGTTCTGCGTCGACTACAGGGCGCTGAACGCGCTCACCGTCAAGGATGCCTTCCCCATCCCGGTCGTGGACGAGCTTCTCGACGAGCTCCACGGCGCACGTTTCTTCACCAAGCTCGACTTGCGCTCCGGGTACCACCAGGTCCGCATGCGGCCGGCTGATATCCACAAGACGGCGTTCCGCACGCATGACGGCCTATACGAGTTCCTCGTCATGCCCTTTGGGCTCTGCAACGCGCCGGCGACGTTCCAGTCCTTGATGAACGACGTCCTCCGGCCGTACCTGCGTCGCTTTGTTCTTGTCTTCTTTGATGACATTTTAATCTACAGTGAGACCTGGGCAGATCACCTTCGCCACATTCGCGTCGTCCTCTCCGAATTGGCACGCCACCAACTCTACGTCAAGCGCTCTAAATGTTCCTTCGGCGCGACGTCCGTGGCATACTTGGGGCACGTCATCTCAGCGGCGGGTGTCGCCATGGACCCAGTGAAGGTTCAGGCCATCCACGACTGGCCGGTGCCACGCTCGGCGCGGGCGGTGCGCGGGTTCCTCGGCTTGGCGGGCTACTACCGCAAGTTTGTCTACGACTACAGCACCGTCGCCGTGCCGCTCACAGCTCTCCTCAAGAAGGATGGGTTCTCTTGGTCCGAGGAGGCCGCGGCGGCTTTCAACGCCCTCAAGGCCGCGGTCACCTCGGCCCCGATCCTTACCATGCCGGACTTCAACAAGCAGTTCACCGTCGAATGCGACGCATCGTCACATGGGTTCGGGGCCGTGCTGGTTCAGGAGGGCCACCCGATCGCTTTTTTCAGCCGAGCGGTCGCTCCACGCCATCGCGCCCTCGCCGCTTATGAGCGGGAGCTCATCGGCCTCGTCCTGGCCATCAGGCATTGGCGTCCCTATCTTTGGGGCCGTCGGTTCCTCGTCAAGACCGATCACTTTAGTCTCAAGTATTTACTGGATCAGCGGCTCACCACCATCCCCCAACATCACTGGGTGGGGAAACTCCTCGGCTTCGATTTCACCGTCGAGTACAAGCCCGGCAAGGCGAACACCGTGGCTGACGCCCTGTCGCGCCGTGACACGGAGGAGACGGGGGCGGTGCTGGCCCTGTCCGCCCCGCGCTTCGACTTCGTCGACCGTCTTCGTCAAGCACAACTCGCCGACCCGGCCCTCGCAGCACTACAGGCGGAGGTGCGAGCAGGGAGCCGGGGCGCGCCCTGGACTATCGTCGATGGCATGCTGCAGTTTGCCGGGCGCCTCTACATCCCCCCGACGTCGGCTCTCGTGCAGGAGATCGTGGCTGCGGTGCATGAGGAAGGCCACGAAGGCGTACAGCGAACCCTACACAGGTTGCACCGAGATTTTCACTTCCCTAACATGAAGCGGGTCATGCAGGACTGGGTGCGCGCGTGTCTCACCTGCCAGCGCTACAAGTCGGAGCATTTGCACCCCGCGGGGCTGCTCTTGCCGCTCCCTGTGCCCCAGGGCGTGTGGACTGATGTCGCCCTCGACTTCGTCGAGGCACTACCTCGTGTTCGCGGGAAGTCGGTCATCTTGACCGTGGTTGATCGCTTCAGCAAATACTGCCACTTCATCCCGCTGGCGCACCCGTACTCCGCCGAGTCCGTCGCCCAAGCGTTCTTCACCGACATCGTTCGCCTGCACGGCGTCCCGCAGTCTCTGGTGTCGGACCGCGACCCGGTCTTCACCTCCACTTTCTGGCGCGAGCTGATGCGCTTGCTGGGCACGAAGCTGCACATGACTACCGCATTCCATCCCCAGTCAGACGGGCAGTCCGAGGCGGCCAACAGAGTCATCATCATGTACCTGCGCTGCATGACTGGGGATCGTCCTCGGCAGTGGCTCAAGTGGCTCCCATGGGCGGAGTTTCTTTTCAACACTGCTTATCAGTCTTCACTGCAGGACACTCCTTTTCGCATCGTCTATGGGCGTGACCCCCCCACCATCCGCTCCTATGAGCCGGGGGACACCAGAGTGGCTGCGGTCGCCAAGAGCATGGAAGAGCGTGCGGAGTTCCTTGCTGATATCCGCTATCGCCTTGAACAAGCGCAGGCGACTCAGAAGAAGATGTACGACCGGAAGCACCGCGCGGTGTCTTACAAGGTGGATGAATGGGTCTTACTCCGCCTTCGCCAGCGCGCGGCCGCGTCCATGCTCCTAGAGAACACCGGCAAGCTCAAGCCACGTTACTACGGGCCCTACAAGATCACTGAAGTCATCAATGAGGTCGCCGTCCGCCTGGCCTTACCTCCTCGAGCGCGTCTACATGACGTCTTCCATGTCAACCTGCTGAAGAAGTTCCATGGCGATCCACCAACTGCGCCTCCACCACTGCCAACCCTACACCACGACGCGGTGACTCCTGAGCCCGAGCGCGTCATCAAGTCCCGTTTGGCTCGCGGTGTGGAGCAAGTGCTGGTCCAGTGGAAGGGAGCGTCGGCTGCCTCGGCAACATGGGAAGACAGGGACCCGTTCGTCGCCAAGTACCCCGGATTACAGCTCGAGGACGAGCTGCCTCTCAACGGGGGGAGAGATGTCATGTGCGGGAAAACGTACACGCGGCGTCGCCATGCCCGCGACGTGCGCAGGGCCGCGGAGCGCGCTGCACAGGCGCGGCAGGAGATCGACGAACCGGTCAAGATCGACACCAGTGGCTAGAAATCGGCAGGATTAGCTTTGTTTCCAGATTTATAGTTTCCTATTTTTGGTTGCTTGTTTTCAGGAGCCATTGGCTCAGCAGTTGTGGCCGCAGGCCTTATAATTGTGTAGCCCAAACGTTGAAGGGTTAAGGAAGATCAATTACCCAAACTCTCTCTTCCTCCCCCTTGTGTTCTCAAGCCCAGAAGCCGAGAGGGGCATAACCTCCGTTCTGGAAGACACGGCACGAGACTACGAGCTACGTAGTCGAGGACCAGCTACCCTAGATCACCAGGCCCTTGACAGTAACCTTGTCGTTTCAGGCAACCCTCCTTGTCGTTCAAGGCAACCCTCCCCTTCGCACATGCACCGACGCATCAATGCAGCAGTAGCAATAACATCTCAAGGAAATACCATACCGCCACGGTTTTCAACATTGAGAAACAACAAGGACTTTAAAAAATGTGTCAAGCATTAGAAACACCTTTGGCATAAGAGTCTGGTTTCGGTCCAGCAAGTACAACAAAGATCACCAAATTTTTTTCTTGTTCTAGCTGCTCCACTAAGCAAAATAACACAAATTCAGAATTCCCTTGTCCGAATGAAAGCATACATCACTACTCCTCCATAGCTTCACTGCCCTCGGCGACCTCAACCTTCTGCTTCAGAGGTGTGATCTTTGTGTACAGTACCTCTGCAAACAACAGAATCATGCATTTACTTTATACCGTTCAATATGCCATATCCTATATATAACAATTCATTAGCAAGGAACTCACCAGTCTGCCCCTTGGTGAAGCTGTATCCCTTTGAACTAGCATAAGTTCTGGGATTCGGCAACTGGTGGTTTCTCAAGTATTCTGTCTTCCCCTGGTAATGTCAATAAGTGTTGGTTAGCAAAGCACTCTGAAGGGTTACTAATAATATATTCATGTTCTTCGATTTGCTCAAAAGGCATCTCTGACAAAGAGCAGCATGCAGGATGCAGTGTTACACAGTTAGCTCAAATGAGCATTATTGGAAATTAGTGATCTCAAGTGTAAATCAAACCATATGTAAGGGCAACATATATCATTTCAAAGTTGACAAATATAATGCTACGGATATAGTTTGAAACTTCATTCTCTAATATGTAAATAGCACATTTTGTTTCGATTTTTTATTCAACACTTGCAGTGTTCTGTCAATTTCACTCAGTAAACAGAAAATGCATCTTGAGGTTGAGATTGATCTATGTCCCTCACGAGATGAGGGTGTTGTGCTCTAAAACCTTGTAAACACATGTTAATTTGGTCTTTTGCAATGGATTCGGACCAGGGCTTGGCTCTGTAAGGCTGGAACTCTATAAAAAACTGAAAATGCATACCTTCGTTATCACACAGACATCAACATTGCTGCCACTGCCAAGGTCATTGAAGATACCAGCGCAGATCGCGTCAGACACCAGTTGTATCCCCTCCTCCCTCTAGAAGATAAAAAGGAATTTAATATTAAACTTTTGCCATCAAACCAAACGCCATCACATGCAGCTTCAGTCACCACAGAAGACAGTACTCCATTACCAACATAGTTAAATGCAGAAACTATTGCACTGGTTCACTTACAGTAAGCCCTTCTTTGTATTTTGATTCAAACACGGACATTGCAGCAAGAGAACCAGAACCCATCGTTGCAAAAGGAAGGGTATCAGTGGACCCGTGTGGATAAACCTGCACATTCCAAAGTTAATGTAACTACCCTGCATCAAACTTTACATACAACAAGTAAAAAACAGGTATGCTCAGTTACTAACAGTGTGTAGATGTGGTCCAGTACAATCCACTCCACCAAGAACAAGGGCAGCACTGACATGGCCTTGATACCTAACATAATGGCATAAGCAGGTCAGGTGTTGGCACAATGGCAGAAAGTTGTAAATGTGCCTGTGAGAGGAGCTCACTTGAAGAGGTGTGACTTCAGTAGTGTAAGAGAAGTTACGACTCTTGATTCGCGGCCGGTTGCATATCGGTGAAGCTGTAGCTGGGAGCTTACCATATCTGAAGTAAATGAATCAAATGTCGATAAGGAATTCAACGGAAGAAATGAGAGTGTGAAAAGGCAGCAAGATCTCATTCTTTTAGTCATCTACCTGTAACAGCCTCCGTGTCAGCAGCAGTTCCTGCTCCACAGCAATATATATTGGGCGCCATAAAGTGTATCTTCTCGCAGTTCTTATCAGCAACTATAGGGCCCTCAGTTGCCCTTGTATCTGCCCCAAGAACAACCCCATCCTAGATATAGAAACATGGCTTAGTCCAACATTGACCTCAATGAATATGGGCAAATGAAACAATGCCCGTTCAAACACAATGTTGCAAGGTCTTTCATCTATTAGCACTGGTGTATATACTAAAAATTGATATAAAGTTGTTAAGACGAAATTACTATCCATCAGATTTGTTCAATCACAATTTGATGCAAATCAGGGTTGAATTAGGATTTGTCACAGAATCATTTGCGGAGTATTTTTTTCGTTAGGATGAAGAAATTTGTATGCATACGTGTTCCCCTAAGCTAATACAATGGAAACCAACATAACAAAAGAATGGGGGCTTTCACCACTAAGAGGATGGTTTGCGCTGAACATTTTCCTAGTTTGTATCATCAGCAGTTCAGCACATACAGCAATGTGGTCATGTGCGACATGAATTTTAAGCATGCGATTGACATCAGAAAGATTTTTCCAATGATTAGTTGAGATGCTCATGCCTAAAAATTTGCAGACGCAGCAATTGTCAAATACCAAAAGGTATTTATTCAATCAAAGTTGACGCAAAACAGGATTGAAATAGGTTGGGTTTGTATGTCTGCATCATCAGGATGAAAAAAAGTTGTATGCATAACTTTACCCCTAAAATAATACTCCTACAATGGAAACCAAACCAACATAACGAAAGAATGTGGGTTCTCATCCCGTTGGAAGGTGGTTTGCACGGAACATTTTCCCAATTTGTATTATCAGCACGTGTAACAAGAAGTTAAGCATGGGATTGATATCAGACAGATCCCCCCCACCCACCCGCCCACACAAAAAAAAAAGTTCAATTGAGCAGCGCAGCTCTCTAAAAATATGTTCCGAGGCCTAATTAACATAAACGACCCACCAACTCAGCACGAGCAGGAGGAGGCTCATGGCGATCAAATTCGGGCACACGGGTAACTCAGAAGCCACACCAATTGCCGGAATATACCAGAAGGCAACACAACGAGAGTAGGGTGCCGCACCTGAAAGACGAGGCCGACGATGGTTGTCCCGGTCTTCCTGAATCCCGGGAGCTTGAGCCCGTCCTTCTCCAGCATATTGTTCCGGCGGCACAGGTCGAAGCTGAACCCGCCCTTGGCCGGAAGATCCATGGAGCCCGTCATCGTTCCTGCACCCGCAAAGGCAACGCCACGCATCAAGGTCACGGCGAATCGTACCGCCACGGGGAGGAGCGGGGCGAGATCCAAATACAAATCGCTTGGAGGGTTCCGCGGCGCGCGCAGCAAGAAGGGAAAGAGGAGGGGCGGCGGCGGTACCTGGTGGATGGATGGATGCTCGTCGCAGCTTAGGTGAGGGGCGCGCGGCGCACCTGATCTGACGTGCGCTCCGGAGACGAGACGAGGCGAGGCGAGGCTTCCGCTTGCGGTGTACTACCCTTTTTGTTTCCTTTTTTGTTTTTTTAATTCACTGGAGTTGGAGTTGGATTGGGGCAGAAGAAAGAAGCGACGTCCGCGCCAGTTTCCGTGCTGGGCTTTTGTTTCGATATAGGATGGGCTTTTGTTTCGATAGGATGGGCTTTTACATGGATGCCTCTGAGGATTGAGCCTGTAGATTATTACGAATTGTTGACCGAGCAGCAGCAGCAACCGGCGACAGCTCAGCAGCCTTGGACCTTGGGCCTTGAGGCGCGCCAGCCCGCGTGCGCTCAGGTGCAACTTTGCAAGGCTGGGCTCGGGACATCCAAGAGCTTAGGCTTTAAAGTCGTTGTCTTGGAGTGAATCAGAGAGCAGGCACCTAAAAGCAAACTGAGCAAGGCACGAATGCTCAGTGTGATGGCCATGGCGTGCAGTCTTTTGCATTGCATGGCTGGGCGGGCTCCGCGAGCCCTGTTCGCTTGAACCTATCGGCATATTTATCAGCTATGGTACAGTGTTTTTCTCTCACAACAAATCAGCGAACGGTGCTTTTCAATCTGTCTTTTCAACGAAACGAATAGGGCCTCATCCTGTCGGATACCATAAAAAGGGGTACCCTAAGCAGAAACCAAAAAACGGCTCAGACCCTAAACAAAAACTAGCAAGACAAACGGGGTCTCAGCCAAAATCTCCGATTCGCCCGGGGCCCCCTCGCCGAGGCCTCAGAAGTAGTACCGATTCTCCGATTCGCCCGAGGCCTCCTCGCCGAGGTCTGCAATTCTCCGACTCGCCCGAGGCCCCCTCGCCGCTGACCTCGGGCGACCCCCCACCAAAGGCCTCGGCCGACCCCCTCTCTCGTCGCAGGCCTCGGCCGGGCCACCGATCCTCCGTCTCGCGCGAGGCGGGCACGGCAGCACTCCGCTGCCTCTTCCTCCTCCCGTCCCTCTGACAAAACGTCGTGTCGTATTAACTCAGCCAACTGCTGCCCCTGACATCAGCCGCATGCTCGGCACAGTACAGCAGAACGACTGACGGGACAGGAGGCAGGACTGGGCAGGGGTTACCCGCCACTGTGCTAACCACCATGCACGTGGGTGACGCCCATGCCTCACTGTGCTGCCAACTCCTGCTCCGAGAACAACGCGGCGTGGGGAGCCACGTCTGGGCTACTGTGGCCTCGGAACCAGTACCCAGGACCAATAATTCCCTTCAGAGCCTCGGCAGTTAGCCTCAGGGGCTCGGCAGCCTGAGGATCCATGCCCGTCGGGTCCCCCCCGCGATGGCTCGGCCTCGGCATCTGCAGAGCCACGGCCCCCCACGACGCCGTCACGCGATGACCAGCACGTCGCCCGCCATGCCCTGCGTCAAGCTGTACGGGAGTCCCACTATGCACAAAACCGAGCACGACCGGCGCGTCACTTCTGCACGACAGGGACGGGGGCACTCCATCGACCATGCCACGAACAGTGGCCGGCTACAGGGTTCGGACACGCCAACCCTGTTAATAAAGCGCTAGGTAGTGATATGTGTACGGTCCGGTTTCTCCCTTAGAGTATAAAAGGGAGGGACTGGGGCCATTTCTAGAGGAGGGACGAGCAGAAAGACGAACACACCGATAGAACTACACACCTCTACGCTGCTTGGGAACAACGTCTCAAGCAGCCCGCACCACCCTCGCCGAGACCTGGGGCTAGCTCCCTCTCTCACCTAGCTTGTAACCCCCTACTACAAGCACTCCGGTGCAAGGAATACAAGATCGATCTCTCAGACTGGACGTAGGGCCTCGATTGCCCGAACCAGTATAAACCTTGTCTCTTTGCATCACCATCCGGGATTAGGGGCACGCAGCACAAATTCACTCGTTGGTTGAGGGACCCCCGGTTCCAAAACACCGACAGTTGGCGCGCCAGGTAGGGGCCTCTGCGTGTCAGCTTCGTCATCCTAGCAAGTTTCGGATGGCAGATCACATTCGACCATTGCGTCTCGGCACCATAGTTTGGTTCGGGAGCCTAGAGTTCATGTCTCTAGGGCATGAGTACGACATGGTGCTCCTCACTCCTCGAACCCCACCGTCCGACGACGAAGTCGTGCCCCGGCAGCCCAGGCGCAGGCGGCGCCCGGGCGGCCGCTCTCGCCACGCTCGCCAGGCACGGCGCGAGCAAGGCCACCCCGACGCTACGCGAGCCCGGGGCAGCACGCCACTCCCCGCCGATATCCTACGACCAGCTGTTGGTACGGGGTCCCTGGCTGGGGACCCGTCTGACCTGAGCCTGGACAAAGGAAAATCGCCGGGGGCTTACGGCGATGCTTAGTCGTCTAACCCCGCTCCGCCACTCCCTGAAGAGCCGACCCCGGCGGGGCAGAATCTAGAGACGGCCCCGTTCCCATACCCCTTTGGGTTGAGAAATGCCGCCGCCTCTTACGCCTACGCTTACGCTGCCACTCACGAGCATCCCTCGGAACGCCGCCAGCGCTTCGCTCTCGACCTGAGCACCCACTCCGACCCCTCGGACGAGGACGAGGCATGGCCCAGGGTGGATTTCTCCGGACTCCACGACCCTGGGGCTTTGCGCCAATTCTTGGCCGCAAGCGACTACTGCCTCGGCTATTCCGACTCCGACGACGAAGGGACTTACGATCCATCCCGTGAGTGCTTCCACGTCGGGCTCGGGATGCCAACGGCGGGCGAAGAGGAAGAAAGGACAGGCAACCATTCACCGCCCCGGGCGGGGGCGGGTGATGCCACACCTCCGCGTCTCGAAGCCCCGGCAGCACGGAACGAGGATCCCGTTCGCGGGGGGCATCGTCGCCCAGACCTGGAGCAGCTCCGCGAGCTTCAGGCCAAGGTCGAACAGGACCGACTCCTTCTGCAACAGCTTCGGGACACTCTCGAGCAGGAGCAGCGAGGGCGCGGTGAGGCCGGAGGAGCCCGAGGGAGGGCCCGCGATGTCCATCACCGCATCAACGACAACGAGGGGGGAGAGCCACCCCCAATCTTTAACCGCGCTAGCCAGAATGTCGCGGCTGCTGCGATGCTGGTCCGAGCGATGCCCGAGCCCTCCACCACCGAAGGGCGACGGGTCCGCGAAGAGCTCCGCGACCTCCTCGAGACCGCAGCAGTGCAACAGGCCGAGAGTTCCGCCTCCCGCCGGCGCGGAGGCACTTCGGAGCAACCCACAGCGCAACCTCGCCGGGGCCAGGATGCCTCGGTCCGTCCCGAGGCCGCTCGCGCACCGACGGTCGACAGGGCCCCCTCGGTGCGCGACCGACTTAGGGACCAACGCGAGGCATAGGGCAACCACGAAGTAGTTGGCAGGCGACGGCGCCACGACGACGGAGCCGCCCGAGGCTACCACCCACACCGAGGCGGTCGCTACGACAGTGGGGAGGACCGCAGTCCTTCCCCTGAGCCGCCAGGACCTCGGGTCTTCAGCAGGGCCATCCGCGTTGCTCCTTTCCCCACCCGGTTCCGACAGCCGGGCAACCTCGCGAAGTACAGCGGCGAGACCAACCCGGAACTTTGGCTCGCCGATTACCGCCTGGCCTGCCAACTGGGTGGCGCGGACGATTATCTGCTCATCATCCGCAATCTCCCTTTGCTCTTGACGGACTCGGCGCGAGCCTGGCTTGAGCATCTCCCCCCCTCGCAAATCCACGACTGGCGCGACTTGGTTAGGATCTTCGTCGGGAACTTCCAGGGCACTTACGTGCGCCCTGGGAATTCCTGGGATCTTAAGAGCTGCCGCCAGAAGCCGGACGAGTCTCTCCGAGACTTCATCCGACGCTTCTCCAAACAGTGCACCGAGCTACCCAGCGTCGGTGACTCGGAGATCGTCCAGGCTTTCCTCTCCGGCACCACTTGTCGGGACTTGGTCCGAGAGTTAGGACGCAACGTCCCTCGCTCTGCCGCCGCGCTCCTCGACATCGCCACCAACTTCGCCTCGGGCGAAGAGGCGGTGGGGGCCATCTTCCCCAACAACGACGCCAAGGGGAAGCAGAAGGACGAGGCCCCCGAGGGCTCGCCCACCCGCGTCCCTAAGAGAAAGAAGAAGGGTCGCCCGGGGAAGCAGGAGGTCCTCGAGGCCGTTCACGTCGCCACAACAGATCGCAGGAATCCCCGAGGCCCCCGCGGCCCCGGGCTATTTGACGACATGCTAAAGAAGCCCTGCCCTTACCATCAAGGCCCGATGAAGCATGCCCTCGAGGAGTGCACCATGCTCCGGCGTTACTACGCCAGGCTTGGGCTCCCCGACGACGATGAGGCCAGGAAAAGGGGCGCCGGCGAAAGGGACGGTGATAAAGATGATGGGTTTCCCGAGGTACGCAACGCCTTCATGATCTTTGGCGGACCCTCGGCATGCCTCACGGTGCGCCAGCGAAAGAGGGAACGCCGGGAGGTCTTCTCGGTCAGGGTAGCCACCCCCCGGTACCTCGATTGGTCTCGGGAAGCAATCACCTTTGACCGGGATGACCACCCCGATTACGTTCCAAACCCCGGGCAGTACCCGCTTGTCGTCGACCCGATCATTGGCAACACCCGGCTCACCAAAGTGCTCATGGACGGAGGCAGCGGCCTCAATATCCTCTACGTCAACACTCTGGAGCTCCTGGAGCTCGACCAGTCACAGCTTCGAGGCGGTTACGCGCCCTTCCATGGCATCGTGCCAGGAAAGCGCACACGACCCCTCGGGCGCATCGACTTACCCGTCTGCTTTGGCACTCTGTCCAACTACCGTAAGGAGGTCCTCACCTTCGAGGTAGTTGAATTCAAGGGGGCTTACCATGCCATCTTGGGGCGCCCGTGCTACGCCAAGTTCATGGCGATCCCCAACTACACCTACCTCAAGCTCAAGATGCCAGGCCCCAACGGCGTCATCACCGTCAAGTCCACGTACGAACATGCATACGACTGCGACGTCGAGTGCATCGAGTACGCTGAGGCCATCGTGGAGGCCGAGACCCTCATCGCCGATCTCGACCAGCTTGGTAGCAAGGTTCCCGACGCCAAGCGGCGCACCGGGACCTTCGAACCCGCGGAGGCCGTCAAGGTCGTCCCAGTCGATCCCACCGTCCCCGACGGTCGGGGGCTGAAGATCAGCGCCACCCTCGATAGCAAATAGGAGGCCGTGCTCGTCGACTTTCTCCGTGCGAACGTCGATATATTCGCATGGAGTCCCTCGGACATGCCAGGCATACCAAGGGAGGTCGCCGAGCACGCCTTGGATATCCGGCCAGGCTCCAGGCTGGCAAAGCAGCGCCTGCGCCGGTTTGACGAGGAGAAGCGCAGGGCCATCGGCGAAGAAGTGCAGAAGCTCGTGGCAGCCGGGTTCATCAAGGAAGTATCCCATCCAGAGTGGTTGGCTAACCCTGTACTGGTCAGGAAGAAAAGTGGCAAGTGGAGGATGTGCGTGGACTACACTGGTCTAAATAAAGCATGCCCGAAAGTCCCATTCCCACTACCACGAATTGACCAAATCGTCGACTCCACTGCAGGATGCGAAACCCTCTCCTTCCTTGATGCGTATTCCGGTTACCACCAAATCAAGATGAAAGAGTCCGACCAGCTCACGACTTCTTTCATCACCCCATTCGGCATGTACTGCTACATAACCATGCCGTTCGGCCTTAGAAACGCAGGGGCCACTTACCAACGGTGCATGATCCAAGTCTTTGGCGAACATATCGGACGAACCGTTGAGGCCTACGTGGACGACATCGTAGTCAAGACCAGGAAGGCCGGCGATCTCGTCGACGACCTGGAGGTTGCCTTCACATGTCTCAGAAAGAAGGGCATCAAGCTCAACCCCGAGAAGTGTGTCTTCGGGGTTCCCCGAGGCATGCTCTTGGGATTCATAGTCTCGGAACGTGGGATCGAGGCCAACCCGGAGAAGGTCTCGGCCGTGACCAACATGGGCCCGATCCGAGACCTCAAAGGCGTGCAGAGGGTCATGGGATGCCTTGCGGCCCTGAGCCGTTTCATCTCGCGCCTCGGCGAAAAAGGCCTGCCCCTGTACCGCCTCTTGAGAAAGTCCGAGCGCTTTTCTTGGACCGCCGAGGCCGAAGAAGCCCTCGCCAGGCTCAAAGCGCTGCTCGCCAACCCCCCCCGTCCTGGTTCCGCCCACCGAGGGCGAACACCTCTTACTCTACGTCGCCGCGACGACCCAAGTGGTCAGCGCGGCCGTAGTCGTCGAGAGGCAGGAGAAGGGACACGCTCTGCCCGTCCAGCGACCTGTCTACTTCATCAGCGAAGTGCTCTCCGAGACTAAGACACGTTACCCCCACATCCAGAAGTTGGTTTACGCCATAGTCTTGGCCCGACGCAAGCTGCGTCACTACTTCGAGTCCCACCCGGTGACTGTGGTGTCGTCTTTTTCCCTGGGAGAGATAATCCAAAACCGGGAGGCCTCGGGTAGAATAGCCAAATGGGCTGTTGAACTCATGGGGGAGACCTTGTCTTTCGCGCCTCGGAAAGCGATCAAATCGCAGGTCCTGGCCGACTTTGTAGCCGAGTGGACCGACACACAGCTGCCACCCGTTCAAATCCCATTAGAATGCTGGACCATGTACTTCGACGGGTCTCTGATGAAGACTGGGGCCGGCGCGGACCTGCTCCTAGTCTCGCCCCTCGGAATACACATGCGCTACATGATCCGGCTTCACTTCGCCGCCTCCAACAATGTCGCCGAATACGAGGCCCTCGTCAACGGCCTGCAAATCGCCATCGAACTTGGAGTACGACGTCTCGACGTACGGGGTGATTCGCAACTCGTCGTCGATCAGGTGATGAAAGAGTCAAGCTGCCATGACCCCAAAATGAAGGCGTACTGCGCGATGGTACGTCGTCTGGAGAACAAGTTCGACGGTCTCGAACTCAACCACGTTGCGCGAAAATTCAACGAGGCCGCAGACGAACTGGCAAAGATGGCGTCGGCACGGACCCCGGCCCCTCCGAACGTCTTCGCCAGAGACCTCCACAAGCCATCCGTCGACTACGCCTCGGCGACGAAAGAGGACCCATCGGCCGAGCCCACCGCAGGGCCCGAGGCCCCCTCTGCCGCCGAGACCCCGCCAGCCGAGCCCGAGGCCATGGCAGTTGACGCAGAGCCTCCCAAAGCCGACCAAGGAACGGACTGGCGAGTCCCTCTCTTTGATCGCCTCGTCCGAGGAGAGCTTCCTGCTGACAGAACCGAGGCCCGACGGCTTGCGCGACGCGCCAAGACTTACGTCCTCTGCGACGGCGAGTTATATAGGCGCAGCCCATCTGGTATTCTCCAACGATGCATCACCACCAAGGCTGGCCAATCCTTACTTCGGGACTTACACGCGGGAGTCTGCGGGCACCACACGGCACCTCGGACGCTCGTGGGTAACGCCTTCCGCCAAGGTTTCTATTGGCCAACAGCGGTGGCCGACGCCACAAAGCTAGTACGCACCTGCGAGGGATGCCAGTACTACGCTCGACAGACTCACCTCCCGGCCCAAGCCCTCCAAACCATCCCCATCACATGGCCATTCGCTGTGTGGGGGCTGGACATGGTTGGGCCTCTGCAGAAGGCACCCGGGGGCTATACCCATCTGCTGGTAGCTATCGACAAATTCTCCAAATGGATCGAGGCTCGTCCGATCGCTCAGATCAAATCCGAGCAAGCGGTGCTGTTCTTTACGGATATCATCCACAGGTTCGGGGTTCCTAACACCATCATCACTGACAATGGGACACAATTCACCGGTCGCAAGTTCCTAACGTTCTGCGACGACCACCACATCCGGGTGGCCTGGTCGGCCGTAGGGCACCCAAGGACGAATGGCTAAGTAGAGCGTGCCAATGGCATGATCCTACAAGGCCTTAAGCCAAGAATATTCAACCAGTTGAAGAAGTTTGGCAAGAAATGGCTTGCCGAACTCCCGTCAGTCATCTGGAGCCTAAGAAATACCCCGAGCCGAGCCACGGGATTCACACCGTTCTTCCTGGTCTATGGAGCCGAGGCCATCCTCCCCACTGACTTAGAATACGGCTCCCCGAGGCTACAGGCGTACAACGAGCAAAGCAACCGCACTGCCCGCGAAGACGCCCTCGACCAACTGGAGGAAGCCCGTGACGTCGCGCTGCTACACTCAGCCAGGTACCAGCAAGCCCTATGACGCTACCAAGCCCGGCGCGTCCAAAGCCGGGACCTGAAGGTGGGCGACCTAGTGCTGAGACTGAGGCAGAGCAACAAGGGCCGCCATAAGCTGACCCCACCCTGGGAAGGGCCGTATATCGTCGCTCAAGTGCTGAAGCCCGGGACCTACAAGTTAGCCAACGAGAAGGGTGAAATCTTCACCAACGCTTGGAACATAGAACAGCTACGTCGTTTCTACCCTTAAATTTCCAAACGTTGTTTACATTGTTTCTCGAAATACAATAAAGAAGCGTTCTTTAGTTGTTATAATCTTTCGAGGAACCCCCTTATAGACAAATCGATTGTATAGAACCTAAGGACCGAAAGATCGTCTCAAAGGCGAAAAGGCCGGCCGAGCCGTGAGAACGGCCTATGCCTCTGGGCTACGGCAGCTCCCTCACCACCGTTTCGCCCAAAGGACAGCTTAGGCTCCGAGGAAGTTCTTTGCAGAGAGGTTGTCTATCGATAGGGGCTCGACGTCACTATAACGCAATAAGGGAGACTCGGCTCTGCCTCTGCAAAGTCGAGCCTCCCTCAGGGGCTAAAAAGGGGGAACCCCCCTAAGTCCCGGACACCCTTTCTTAACCGTTTTCCGAAAATTTCCATGCCAAACTCTCTCGCACTCCGACGGGACCTTCGCAAGAAACCCAGAGACCAAAAGCTTGTCTGGAGGCCAAAGGGCCGGCCGAGTCGTGAGAACGGCCTACGCCTCTGGGCTACGGCAGCTCCCTCACCACCCTTCGCCGAAGGACGGCTTAGGTTCCGAGGGATTTCTTCGCGATCGAAACAGAGGGCACGGACTTAGAAATAGAATGGAAAACGGTTAAGAAACACACATACGCAGATACTTTAAGGGCCTCGACGGCCACAAAAAATGTCACGATTCGGCAACTAACCCAATCCGGTTACATGGCCCCTTTTGGCCCAGGTCAAAGCTCAAGGATCGGCGGCTGGCGCGGGAGGGACCACCTCTTCTTCGAACAGCTTGGCCAACGCAGTGCCAGGCGCCTCGGCTGCCTCCAACAGCCTCACGACCTCTGCATCAGCTTCCTCGTCATCTTCTGGCAACACATAGCCGTCGCTGACAGCCTCGAGGTTGATGGCGTAGTGCGAGGAGACGACGGCCAGGGCGCGCTTGACACCCGTGTGCAACGCCCCTCGGAGCCTCTCGCGGACGTGGCCGCTCAACGCGATTAGGCGACTCCCAAGGGAGCTAGCTGATTGGACCTCCTCGACGTCCAGAGCCTCGCAGGCGGACCGGACAGCACTGCGCAGCGCCTCGTGCTCCCGGACCTCGACATCCAGCGCTGCTTGCGCCGCGACGGAGGCCTCAGCCGCCTGGGAGGCTTCTTTCTCCAGACCTACGTCGCAACAAGGGGTCAGGAGTCAAGCGCGAACCAGGACAAGAAGAGCAAATGGAGCGAGGAACATGGTTCAGCGGAACTTACCCTCGGCCTTGCTCTTCCAGGCTGAGACCTCGACCCGAGAGGCCTCGGCCGCCTTGGTAGCCTCTGCCAAGGCGACTTTCGTCGCCTGATGCTCGCTCTGCTCCGCACCCAGCTGCCCGGCTGTTTCCTTAGCAGAGGCCGTCGCCTCTTGGGCCCGAAGCCTAAAGGAGTCTCGCTCCTCCTCCAGTTCCTTGATCTTGGCCACCAGAGGGGCAGACTGCTCCTTAGCCGCGGCCAACTTGGCCTGAATGTCAGCACAACGAAGACGGAGGTCCTCCACTTCCGCACTCCATGCCGACAATAGTCCCTGGGCATCGGCAAGCAGGCCCTTTTGGCGCCGGAGCTGGTCCCAGATATCCCTCTCATTTCGCAGGAACACCGATTTCCCAAGGGATCGGGTCTCGAGCTCCTAAGGAGGCAAAACAAAAAACACACGTCAAACACTGCGAGGGGGCTCGGAGAGAAAACAACGCGGCACGAGAGGGGAAAGTACTTACCCGCGTGACACCGGGCAAGTCCTGACCCATAATAGTCATCGCTGTCTGTAGCGACTGCACTGCCA
The DNA here is from genome assembly GCF_019320115.1 of Miscanthus floridulus. Classification (NCBI taxonomy): domain Eukaryota; kingdom Viridiplantae; phylum Streptophyta; class Magnoliopsida; order Poales; family Poaceae; genus Miscanthus; species Miscanthus floridulus. The sequence continues at coordinate 5,561,919 of NC_089598.1, forward strand.
ATTGGCGGTACTGCTCGAGGGTGTCCCAATGCCCCCCCTCTGCGGTATCTTCAAGAGCGAACACGGGCTCCCCCTCGGGGTCAGCCCGGTTCCGCCAGAAAACACGCGGGAAGTTCCACCCACGAGGCTCGGGCCGTAGCCGGACAAGAGCCGAACTCCCCTCGGCGGGATCTGGGACTGGTTGCTCCACGGTACTGGCCGCCTCGACGTCCGCCGCCTCCTTCCCTCGGGAGGAATCATCAGACGAGATCGTCTGAACCAGGGGCGGCGCCAAAATTTGCCCCATCTCCACCTCCATCGCCTCGGTCTCGACGGACCCGGGGGCTCTGGCCTCCGCCATCTCTACCTCGATGGCCCCGGCGTCCACCGCCCTGACGTCGGAGGTCTCGGGGGCTCCGGCCTCGCCCTCAATGGCCTCGGCAATAGCAGACGCCCCAGCCTCCTTTTCCTGGGCAGCCGCCTCCTCCAAAACGGCCTCGCCCGACGCCGCGCCGCGTCGCACGCCAGCCTGCGCCTCCGCTGCCTGATGGGCGGAGGAGCTAACGTTCACCTTGAGCACCTTACGGGGTGCCAAGGGAGGATCTTCCACCAGAAGCGTCTGGCTGGAAGAAAGGACACTCCCAAGGTCAGCATGCAACCAAGGGGCGAACAAGAAGTACTACGGACTCCACCAGAAAAGACGCTTACCGCGAACGGGGGTGCAACCGCTTCGACACCGCCTGCCTCCTCTGCAACGGCGGCGGTGGTGGCAGCAGCGCGGCCTCGGTGTCCACCAGCGCCAGCTGGCCTCCGTCGGACCCCGGCACCTCCTCGACCCTTCGCGGAGATAATGGGGTCGCCCCCACCGTCACCCGCTCCACCTCCACCGTCGAACCCATCGGGCCGACGGCACGCTCCTCCGACACCCGCGCCTCGAATGTGTCGGCCTTGGCCCCGGGACGGGCCGCCACTGGCCCCGGGACGCCTCCTCCTCCTCCTAGGGGCGTCAGGCTCCTTGCCGGCGCCCCGGGAACCATCTCCCTGATGTCGGGGAGGTGTTCCAGGCAGGCCGTCCCCACCTCGCGCCCGCCGCCGTCGCTCGAAGAATCCGACACCGACGACGAGGGAGACGGCTCCAAAGGGAGACCGTCGAGCCTCTGGCGCCGGCGACGGGCGTCCAGCTTTTCGCGCGCGAGGATCTTCTTCGTGCACTTCGCCTCCTGGGCATCTTTCTTCTTCTCCTCCTCCTCGGCACGCGCCCTGTTCACGGATCGCCGCCGGGCGTCCTCGGGAACAGGCGGCGGGGAGCCTCGCACGTCTCTTATCCCCTGTGAGAACGACGAAGTAAGACAACAGACCAAAAAGGCGAAAAACAAGAAGGCCGCGAAAGCCTCGACAACATCCAACTTACCAGCGAGACATACCCCCGCGACGGGCGCATCGGGAACGGCGTCAAGTCATCGAGCCTCGGCTTCCCGTCTACCGCCTCTCTCACCCGACGCAGGGTCTCGTCGTCGGTAAGAGCGAAGGCGGACATCTTGACACCGGCGACCGAATCACCCGGGGTCATCTCGAACAGCCGCCGCCGCCGGGCCATCAGAGGCAACACCCTCTGGCGGTGAAAAGCCGCCACAACCACGGCCGCCGAAAGGCCGTGGTCACGCAGCTTCCCCAAGGCCCTCAAGAGCGGTTCCAGCCTAGGCTGATCGGCCTTGACGACACCGTATCCCCATTTTTCCGGTTGACTCTCTACAACCCGCCCGGTATAAGGGGGAAGTCCTCCGCCGTCGTTGCGGAGGTAGAACCAGCCGTCATACCAACGACGGTTGGACGTTGATAGCTGGGCCGGGATGTAGAGGGACTGCCGGTCTTGGCGCACGTGAAGGGTGCAGCCGCCGGCCCTCTGCGCCTTCTGAGCCCCCCTCGTTCCCCCCGGCTTGGTGGTGAACGTCGCTCGGAACAAATGGAGCCACAACTCCCAGTGGGGAGCGATCCCCAGGTACCCCTCACAGACGGCGACGAAGATGGCCGCCTGCGCGATAGAGTTGGGGCTGAAATTGTGCAGCTCCACGCCATAGTAGTGCGGGAGTGCCCGCATGAAGCTATCCGCCGGCGACCCGAAGCCTCGCTCGTGGAAGACGACGAAGCTCACCACGTAACCGTCGCGCGGCCTCGGCTCCGACTCGTCCCCCGGAGCAATCCACTCCGGCTCGTCGGGGTCGGTGATCGGGCGAAGAAGACCGGCCTCCACGAGCGACTGCAGCTTCTCCTCGGTGACGTCGGACCGCTCCCAGGGATCCGCCGGGAGGATGACGGGACCACCAGCCATTGCGCGGCGGAGGACGCTGCTACGGCGGTAATCTCTCTCCCTCTCTCTTTCAATCTCTCGCCCTCGCCCTTCTCTTCCCCGGCGCTCTATGCTCTTAGCAACGGCACGGAGGCAGCAAAAGCGAACGCGGAAAAGGTAAGGAGGGAGAGGGCGAGGCTGTTTGCGTATTTATGCAGGGACGAGTCGAAACCGCCGGGCGACGAAATCGGGGAAGTTTCCCCCAGAAAATCCGGCGCGGTTATCCAGATCCGGTCTTACCGCCCACGCACTCCTCGTTAATCGCGCGTGCAGGTACGTCCCGTCGGCTGACGCCACGTCGCGTCCAACCGCAGCAGCAGCAGCAGGCGCCGTTTCGCCTCCCCGAAAAAGCCGCCTCAAAAGACGCGCCTGCCATTAATTAGCCGTAGGGAGAGAAATAACCCCCCCGATTCCTTCCAGGCAAAGGAACTGGGCACCGAGCCCGCTATGGTCCAGGGGTTCGAAGGCTGGGCCCTTAGGGGTTTCGACAGCCGCCCCAGGGCAACAGAGTCAGGGGCAACTATGGGTGAGCCTACACGAGGCCGAGGCCCAAGCAAGCGAAACGCTTGGGACGCCCTGTGTTGTGTCCGAGACCGGCAGGGAGGTCTCCGAATGGGATCCCACCGTAGGGAGGCACCGAGCCACCGAGGCCCAGCGAACGGCCTCGGCACCCACTAGAGAAACCCTCCGGTACTCTTGGAGCGCGTCTCCGGACCGCTAGCTGACCCCCAGCGAATGGGGTACGGGCCTCCACTCGGACTTACCCGATAATAGCTCACCGGAAGTACCATCGCTCGCGCCCACCGAGGGTAGCGTGGCACATTCCACCCCTCCTTCCGAGCGAAAAGGAAGCGCGAGGGTCGAATAAAAAGTCAGGAGAATCCCTGACGGCCCTCTTGCTCCGTGCAGAGGCTAAGGGACTCTTCCTGCAAAACGTTGCCGAGGCCCAGCGACTTGAGCTCGCACACGAGGGGTCTCGGCAAAACAAACCCTCCTTCCGAGCGAAAAGGAAGCGCGAGGGTCGTTCAAAAAGCCGGAAGAACTCCTGACGGCCCTCTTGCTCCGTGCAGAGGCTAGGGAGCTCCTTCTGCAAAAGACGCCGAGACCCCGCGACCTAGGCTCGCACCCGAGGGGGGCTCGGCAGTCAGACCCTCACGCGCGAGGGGCGAACCAAAAGCCAGGGGACCTCTGACCGCTCTCTCGCTCCATGCAAGAGACTCGGGGGCTCCTCCTGCAACTTTGTCGAGACCCAGCGGCTCAGGCTCGCACACGAGTGGGCTCGGCAAACAGCCCCCCCGTCCGAGTGAAAAGGACGGGCGGGGGACGGGCAAAAAAGACGGGAGGACCCCTGACCGCCCTCTCGCTCCGTGCGGAGGCTCGGGGGCTCCTCCTGCACCCGAGATAAAGACAAGCGACCCAAGCCCGTTACGGTCCAGGGGTTCGAAGGCTGGGCCCCCAGGGGTTTCGATAGCCACCCCAGGGCAAAAGAGTCAGGGACGACTACGGGCAAGCCTGTATGAGCGCGCCCTGTGTCGTGTCCGAGACCGGTAGGGAGGTCTCCGAATGGGATCCCACCGTAGGGAGGCACCGAGCCACCGAGGCCCAGCGAACGGCCTCGGCACCCACTAGAGAAACCCTCCGGTACTCTTGGAGCGCGTCTCCGGACCGCTAGCCGACCCCCAGCGAACGGGGTACGGGCCTCCACTCGGACTTACCCGATAACAGCTCACCGGAAGTACCATCGCTCGCGCCCACCGAGGGTAGCGTGGCACATTCCACCCCTCCTTCCGAGCGAAAAGGAAGCGCGAGGGTCGAATAAAAAGTCAGGAGAATCCCTGACGGCCCTCTTGCTCTATGCAGAGGCTAAGGGACTCTTCCTGCAAAACGTTGCCGAGGCCCAGCGACTTGAGCTCGCACACGAGGGGTCTCGGCAAAACAAACCCTCCTTCCGAGCGAAAAGGAAGCGCGAGGGTCGTTCAAAAAGCCGGAAGAACTCCTGACGGCCCTCTTGCTCCGTGCAGAGGCTAGGGAGCTCCTTCTGCAAAAGACGCCGAGACCCCGCGACCTAGGCTCGCACCCGAGGGGGGCTCGGCAGTCAGACCCTCACGCGTGAGGGGCGAACCAAAAGCCAGGGGACCTCTGACCGCTCTCTCGCTCCGTGCAAGAGACTCGGGGGCTCCTCCTGCAACTTTGCCGAGACCCAGCGGCTCAGGCTCGCACACGAGTGGGCTCGGCAAACAGCCCCCCCGTCCGAGCGAAAAGGACGGGCGGGGGACGGGCAAAAAAGACGGGAGGACCCCTGACCGCCCTCTCGCTCCGTGCGGAGGCTCGGGGGCTCCTCCTGCACCCGAGATAAAGACAAGCGACCCAAGCCCGTTACGGTCCAGGGGTTCGAAGGCTGGGCCCCCAGGGGTTTCGACAGCCGCCCCAGGGCAAAAGAGTCAGGGACGACTACGGGCAAGCCTGTATGAGCGCGCCCTGTGTCGTGTCCGAGACCGGCAGGGAGGTCTCCGAATGGGATCCCACCGTAGGGAGGCACCGAGCCACCGAGGCCCAGCGAACGGCCTCGGCACCCACTAGAGAAACCCTCCGGTACTCTTGGAGCGTGTCTCCGGACCGCTAGCCGATCCCCAGCGAACGGGGTACGGGCCTCCACTCGGACTTACCCGATAACAGCTCACCGGAAGTGCCATCGCTCGCGCCCACCGAGGGTAGCGTAGCACATTCCACCCCTCCTTCCGAGCGAAAAGGAAGCGCGAGGGTCGAATAAAAAGTCAGGAGAATCCCTGACGGCCCTCTTGCTCCGTGCAGAGGCTAAGGGACTCTTCCTGCAAAACGTTGCCGAGGCCCAGCGACTTGAGCTCGCACACGAGGGGTCTCGGCAAAACAAACCCTCCTTCCGAGCGAAAAGGAAGCGCGAGGGTCGTTCAAAAAGCCGGAAGAACTCCTGACGGCCCTCTTGCTCCGTGCAGAGGCTAGGGAGCTCCTTCTGCAAAAGACGCCGAGACCCCGCGACCTAGGCTCGCACCCAAGGGGGGCTCGGCAGTCAGACCCTCATGCGCGAGGGGCGAACCAAAAGCCAGGGGACCTCTGACCGCTCTCTCGCTCCGTGCAAGAGACTCAGGGGCTCCTCCTGCAACTTTGCCGAGACCCAGCGGCTCAGGCTCGCACACGAGTGGGCTCGGCAAACAGCCCCCCCGTCCGAGCGAAAAAGACGGGCGGGGGACGGGCAAAAAAGACGGGAAGACCCCTGACCGCCCTCTCGCTCCGTGCGGAGGCTCGGGGGCTCTTCCTGCACCCAAGATAAAGACAAAGCGACCCGAGCCCGTTACGGTCCAGGGGTTCGAAGGCTGGGCCCTTAGGGGTTTCGACAGTCGCCCCAGGGCAACAGAGTCAGGGGCAACTACGGGCGAGCCTACACGAGGCCGAGGCCCAAGCAAGCGAAACGCTTGGGACGCCCTGTGTTGTGTCCGAGACCGGTAGGATGGTCTCCGAATGGGATCCCACCGTAGGGAGGCACCGAGCCACCGAGGCCCAGCGAACGGCCTCGGCACCCACTAGAGAAACCCTCCGGTACTCTTGGAGCGCGTCTCCGGACCGCTAGCCGACCCCCAGCGAACGGGGTACGGGCCTCCACTCGGACTTACCCGATAACAGATCACCGGAAGTGCCATCGCTCGCGCCCACCGAGGGTAGCGTGGCACATTCCACCCCTCCTTCCGAGCGAAAAGGAAGCGCGAGGGTCGTACAAAAAAGCCGGGGGAACCCCTGTCGGCCCCGCGATCCGAACTCGCACCCACAGGCCCGGCAAACACAATCAAAACGCCTCACTCGAGAGAGAAAAAAGCCCCTGAAGAAGTGAAATCACTCCTCCAGGGCCTCGGGGGCTACACCCGGCGGGTGCGCTCGCGCGCACCCACCAAAACCTCGAGTACGAAACACCATCCCGACAGGAACTATCAAGGGCCGCTTCTCGTCAGAACCTCAGGGGGAGTGCCTCCACTCCCCCCAAGGCTCGGGGGCTACTGTCGGATACCATAAAAAGGGGTACCCTAAGCAGAAACCAAAAAACGGCTCAGACCCTAAACAAAAACTAGCAAGACAAACGGGGTCTCAGCCAAAATCTCCGATTCGCCCGGGGCCCCCTCGCCGAGGCCTCAGAAGTAGTACCGATTCTCCGATTCGCCCGAGGCCTCCTCGCCGAGGTCTGCAATTCTCCGACTCGCCCGAGGCCCCCTCGCCGCTGACCTCGGGCGACCCCCCACCAAAGGCCTCGGCCGACCCCCTCTCTCGTCGCAGGCCTCGGTCGGGCCACCGATCCTCCGTCTCGCGCGAGGCGGGCACGGCAGCACTCCGCTGCCTCTTCCTCCTCCCGTCCCTCTGACAAAACGTCGTGTCGTATTAACTCAGCCAACTGCTGCCCCTGACATCAGCCGCATGCTCGGCACAGTACAGCAGAACGACTGACGGGACAGGAGGCAGGACTGGGCAGGGGTTACCCGCCACTGTGCTAACCACCATGCACGTGGGTGACGCCCATGCCTCACTGTGCTGCCAACTCCTGCTCCGAGAACAACGCGGCGTGGGGAGCCACGTCTGGGCTACTGTGGCCTCGGAACCAGTACCTAGGACCAATAATTCCCTTTAGAGCCTCGGCAGTTAGCCTCAGGGGCTCGGCAGCCTGAGGATCCATGCCCGTCGGGCCCCCCCCCGCGATGGCTCGGCCTCGGCATCTGCAGAGCCACGGCCCCCCACGACGCCGTCACGCGATGACCAGCACGTCGCCCGCCATGCCCTGCGTCAAGCTGTACGGGAGTCCCACTATGCACAAAACCGAGCACGACCGGCGCGTCACTTCTGCACGACAGGGACGGGGGCACTCCATCGACCATGCCACGAACAGTGGCCGGCTACAGGGTTCGGACACGCCAACCCTATTAATAAAGCGCTAGGTAGTGATATGTGTACGGTCCGGTTTCTCCCTTAGAGTATAAAAGGGAGGGACTGGGGCCATTTCTAGAGGAGGGACGAGCAGAAAGACGAACACACCGATAGAACTACACACCTCTACGCTGCTTGGGAACAACGTCTCAAGCAGCCCGCACCACCCTCGCCGAGACCTGGGGCTAGCTCCCTTTCTCACCTAGCTTGTAACCCCCTACTACAAGCACTCCGGTGCAAGGAATACAAGATCGATCTCTCAGACTGGACGTAGGGCCTCGATTGCCCGAACCAGTATAAACCTTGTCTCTTTGCATCACCATCCGGGATTAGGGGCACGCAGCACAAATTCACTCGTTGGTTGAGGGACCCCCGGTTCCAAAACACCGACACATCCTGTGTCCGCACCTTGCTCTTCTCTACTCCTTGTAGCGCACCAACACCAAGGTTGTCAGGAAATTTGACAATAGTACGATCCTTTCAAACCAAAACAATACCAATCATATCACGTACTACATCTGTCCCTAAAAAGAAATAACTATGGGTTGCATGACAGAAAGTGTTTCACGTTTGACCAGAGTCTTGGTAAATAGTACTCACATTTTTTGCTTCAAATTAGTTTATTATAAAAATAAAGTTCATAATTAATCTAATAGTATTTATTTGATACTATAAATATCTATAATTTTTTAGCTATAATTGGTCAAACTTGATGATATACTAAAACATGACACTATTCTAGAATTATATTCTTTTGGGGATGGAGGTAGTATATTAACTTTCATCGTATACCGATCCTATGTGAAAGTTCTCATTCGATTGTACATGAAATTTCAAGCCTGATACTATGATCTTATAATACGAAATAATAATGTATATGAATACTTTTTAAATGATTTCGTTATGATAAATTCAAAGTTCATGTACATTTAAAATATTGTCAATAAACCCACTTAAAGTCAATTAATTAATCAAATCCAATATTATAGGTCTTAAAATAAATCTCCAGAACATATTGCAAATCTTATATAAAAAAATATTTACTGAAATCCAACAAGATGCCGATAGTACAATCCAAATACCGTGAGGGAAAAAATGATCCTACCTAAGACACTTATCTTAACAATATTATTAGTATCAAGAACCTTAAGTTGGTCTCTACCCACTAAAGATATAATCGTATTCGAATACCACTCGCAAGGTTTTGCAAGATAATAAATTAAAAATGTAGGCGATCATTGAAGTTGTTTGGTACTTAGTACAATTACATATACCAATAGCATGCTTTTGCAAGTTGGCAGCTAGCTAGACATGATTCGTTATTATAACTAAGCTAGTAAACTGTCATATACATCAGAGCCTATCAGAGTATGCCTGCTAGATATTTTTGTATTTGATAAATGAGGCTTAGTGTTCAACTTGTTTCAGTTTCCTCTAAAATCTCAACTCATTTGGCAACCCACGAAATTATTGAATGCACAAGAAGTGGCATATGTGAGGCTGATGACCATATGAACAAACACCATGAGCACAAGGGAGAGTATAATATATAAAAGGTATAGGGCGACCAGAGGTAGTTGTATCAATAATGTTGTATGTGTGATTCTGAAAGGTGTAACTCATGAGGTAGGAAGAAGGGATGCATGAAGAAACTCATATGTTCATACAGTTATTGTGCTATTGTGTAAGCAACAAGCATTTTTTCAAAGAAAAAGCAACAAAAGGCATATGTGAAGGCTAGATTTTTTTGGTTTTGCAAATGAAAGGAAGAATTATATTAAAATGTGGCATAGTATATCCTCAAATTACTCATTAAAAAACCTAAAATAAAAGAAAAGATATAACATTTTATCTAGGTTCCTCCCATCGTCTTCTTTCTTAATGGCTTTTGTCAATACTCTAGATGAACAGAGCTCCATAGAACACTAAATCCATTGACCAGCTGTAAACCTTGAACACGTCGCAAAAAGATCCAACGTCCCGTATCGGGCCAAAACACATCTGCGTCTTTGAAAGAACATTGGTGGTTGAATCGGGTACAACACATGTGACACATTGAGCACAATGTTTGTACGAAGGATCTCCTTGGTTGTTGTAAGGTATTGCAAGATTTGAATAACCTCATCGATGTTTGTGCTGCACAAGGAAGATGGGATGATGTTGCAAAAGGGGTGGAAAATTAGAAGATGTAGGTGGATTTTTTCTTGAATTGTGATGGATTTATATAAAGACGTGGATGGATTTGACGTTCCTATAAACTACGGTGGATTTAAATTTTTTTATGACCATGTTTATACTTTAGAAGTTGGCGTCCCGTATGTTGGTGATATATAAACTTGGTTTGACTCTTAACAAATTTATTATATACTCCCTCTATTCTAAATTATAATTCGTTTGACTTTTTTGAACCCAAGTTTGACCACTCGTCTTATTCAAAAAAAAATATGCAAACATAGTCAAAATTTAAGTCATTTTTGAAGAACTTTTGTTAATAAAGCAAGACATAGCAAAAGAAGTGATATTTTACATAAATTTTTGAATAAGACGAAAAAATCAAATAAATTATAATTTGAAATGGATTTAGTAGTTACTGCCTACTACGAAATATGGGTTGCAAGGAATCGATATCCTAGCTACAGCATATCCAGTTCTTTAATCTTGTGCGACGGAATCTGATGCTGGTTTTAGACAGCGTTTCAGGATCTCATCACAGGTACATCTAGGGCATATTCGGCTGAGGCTGGAGGTTGGGCCTTTTTCTTTTATTTTTGTTTCCTTTTTCCTATGTTGTTGTTGTTGTGAGGAGAAAAGCACGGTGAACCCAGGGATATCAATTTTTTTTTGGTAAGACAAAATGTGAAAGCTGAAGAATATGAAGAAGAAAGGGAAGGAAGCAGTACTTTGCGTGAATACAATGTGCGAAAACAACAAACTATTCTCAAATATGTGTTACTTCTTTTTAGTGGTATACGACGTCGTGCGCATCGACAACGAGTGTACTGACTTTTGCAATCTTTCCAAGACGCTTGTATAGAAATAAGTTGTGGTTCCGTGAATATGTTTTTTGAAGAGAAAAAGAACAAAAAATAAAATGCAAAGGACTACTGCTGCAGGAGTGGTAGATGAATTGACATGTGTCACCGTGCCTGGGAGAGTGGGAGATAGGGCGCAACCCAAAAAGAATATATATGTGAAGTTTATTTTGCTTTGACTATTCCTATTCTTGTCTGAAGAAACACTCGTGTTGTAGTATATTTATTTTATGAGCTTGATCGGTAGCCGTTGCTGGCTCGCTGCTGTTGTCGTAAGCCTCACTACAATAAAAAAAAATTACTATACTTTAGAGGTACTCTTTCCGTCAAAATAAATGCACATCTCGGTTCTCGAGGAGTTAAACTTTTTAAATTTTGACTAAATTTATACAAAAAATATACTAATATCTATGATGTATAATAAGTATTGTTACATCGAGAACCTGTTTTGTTCCATGGGACTACTCAGTAGTCCCCCCATTTTAGTCTCATTTTGTCTCTAGATTGCCAAACAATGGGACTAAAAGGGACTAAAGTGGGTTAGAGTCCTGTAATCCCTTGAGGGGTGGGTTTTTGGGACTACTCAATTTAACCTGTTCGACTGATGGTTTCTGTGGTTGATAAGCCGGTTGAAGTGATTTTATTGTAAGAAAAATACTGTACCATGGCTGATAAGGTAGGCTGATAAGTTCAAGCGAACAGGTAGATTGTCGATCTCCACCCCTCCTGCACCTTTAAGAAGGATATTTTGATCATTGTCCAACAGCTTTATGGTCTTTAGTTCCTTGAACCGAACAGGGTTGGGGACTAAAGTTTAGTCTATGTTTTAGTCTCTAGTCCCTAGACTAAAGAACCTAACTGTGTATGGACTATGCTTTCAAAATAAATTTAATGTCGATACCTTTTTAAAATTATAATCGTAATCAAATTTAAAAAAATTGACTCCACGTGAAACGACATGTATGTTTATTTTAGGATAAAGGGGTCAGCGATCAGCGTTGAACAGATCCTATATTATATACTTACTCCGTCTTAAAATAAATTAACTATTAGAATCACGCTAAGTCAAACTATGTTGAGCTTAACTATCTTTAAAGTGGAGAATAACAACTGTTATGACATAGAATAAGTAGATTACGAAAACATATTCCATAATGTATTTAGTGATACTAATTTCATGTATAAATATCGATGTTTTTTTTCTATAAATTTATGACAACTCGAAGTTGATCTATTTTAGAACAGTATTTATCAACGAAACAGAACACGAAGAAAAAGGAACGACAAGTTTCAGCTGGTGATTTGCAACAGAAGGATGGACAAGTGTCAGCTGATTTGCGATGGACAAGTGTCACCGTGGGGTGGGGCCCAAAAGGCAGGCGACCAAGGCGAAGCGGCCGGGCCGGGCCACACCACAAAAAACAGGGGGACACCAAGAGAGATCCAAAATTCCCTGGATCGGAGAGAAAAAAGGCCAGTCTGTGTATAAGCTCGCGCCACGGGAGTCGCCGGCAGATTCTCGAAACCCATCGCATCGGCCATCGGCGCGGCTGCCTCCTCCATCGATCCAGAGAGGCTTCTCTGGGCTGCTCGTCTCTCTCGCCCCCGCCGGCCCCCGTCCGCTTCGATCGCCCATGGCGGCTCCCGCCCCCAATGGCAATCCCACTGTCAGGTCGGGCTCCCTCCCCTTCCTTTTAATTTCCTTTGCTGTTGCTTGTTTTTTTCTTTTTCTTTTTTCCCAACAACAACGGCATCGCTAGCTAGATTCTTCTCGCCATCGATCCGCGTGTTTTGTTTCGTCATGCGGCGAGAGCCTGGAGTGTTTGGATCACGTGACTAAACTTTAGTGCTGTCACTTTGGAGGTTTAGATGCCAATCAGGAGAACTAAATCTGAGCTAATTATAAAACAAATTGTATAAGATGTGGCTAATTCGCAAGACGAATCTATTAAACCTAATTAATCCTCTTGTTTGTTGTTATTTACTCTGACACTCTGTAAAGTACACAACGGCGATCTGTGTTGGGTATCAAAAGCTCATTCTTTTTCTTTTCTTTGTCAACGGTGAACACAACGCCATCCAATTAACGCTTGTTCGTTACAGTTTCAGATTTACCAACCACTCGTTCAAAGTCTGTGCGTGGTTGGTCAATATAAAATATTGCCGTTCGTGTGAACTGAATTACATGCTGTTTCTGCTCTTCTTCTGAAACCGTCTGAGTTGCGTGACTAGTGACTACCGTCGAGCGATGCAAGTTAGCAACTTGCAGCGCCAGATTTATCACACACATACTTGTTCCAAGTTCCTGATCAGCTGATGATTCAAATGCTGGGCATGATCTGCAGCTCCCTGGCGACAACGGTTCCCGTCCAGGCGGTTCTGTTCGACATCGACGGGACGCTGTGCGACTCGGATCCCCTCCACCATCTCGCTTTCCAAGAGCTGCTTCTCGAGGTACGGTGGAATGGATGGATTTCCTACACACTTCTTTCGTCTATGTTTCTTACTTTCTTTAACCAACAAGCTGCGATGTGATGTGATTTGATTTGATTCACCAAATGGCTGGCATAAGCAGATCGGGTACAACAACGGTGTGCCGATAGACGACGAGTTCTTCATCAAGAATATCGCTGGGAGGAGCGACGTCGAAGCTGCCCAGAATCTGTTCCCGGATTGGCCCCTTGAGAAGGGGCTCAAATTCCTGGATGACAAGGAAGCTAAATACAGAAGGTACATACTTGTGATTTCCTCAGTTTCATCAAGATAACTGAATGTCCTCGCAAAAATGATAACTGAATGATTCAGAGAATCAGAGTGTTATCCATTATTACAGCAGCAACTCGTTCGTGTACCATATAGCACATAAAGACATCGAATTGAGCCATGTCACATGAAAAACATCCATTTGCTACTCACAGAGCGATATCAGCATTTGGAGGTTGTTGAGGGTTTTGTCATTTCTTACAGCATCCTTTTGCTGCTGAATGTGATCCTTTAATCATTGCATCACATCAGAGAACTGATAGGTTCATTAGTCATTACGATAACACGATGGACTGAATATTTATAGTTGTTCCCTTGTTTCAGTTTGGCAAAAGAGCGCTTGGTACCTGTAAAGGGCCTCGGGAAAGTGGTCCAGTGGGTCAAAGACCACGGGTACAAGCGCGCAGCAGTAACCAACGCCCCAAGGATCAACGCGGAGCTCATGATCTCCCTTCTGGGCCTCTCAGACTTCTTCCAGGCTGTTATCATCGGAGGCGAATGTGAGCAGCCAAAGCCTGCACCATACCCTTACCTCAAGGCCCTCAAGGAGCTTGAAATGTCTGCAGAGCACACCTTCATCTTTGAGGTAAACCAAACACAGCTTTGTAACTGGAACTTTGTGGTCTGATTGTATCATAGTAGTAGTCACTGATACGAGATTTTGGTTGGTGTAGGATTCTCCTTCTGGTATACGGGCAGGCGTCGCAGCAGGAATGCCTGTCGTTGGTTTAGCGACAAGGAACCCAGAGAACTCCTTAATTGAAGCAGGAGCCGCGTTGCTCATCAAGGATTACGAAGATCCTAAGCTCTGGGCAGCGCTTGAAGAGATCGACAGAGAGGAAGCTAAGCTGAAGAAGGCCAGCGCATGATATGATATGATGATGAACAATTGATTAACTAGATTTATGGCCGATTAAGTTGGGCTAGAACACATTTCTGTTCCTAGTTAGGGCTCGTTCGTTTGGAGTCGTTACTGCCCGGAACGATTCCTGCTGAAGTCTGCCACATACAATTTAAATAAACATTCCTGCCCGGAACGGTTCCGGGACGTCAATCCCCGAGAACCGAACAGGCCCTTATGCTGCAGCTGTGACTGCGAGTAACGGCGGAGAGATCAGGGTATTTTTGAGAGTCTAGTTTGGTATGTTATTTCTTTCTTCTTGATGAAACTGAGACCAAATAAGAACTCAGGAATCTTCTCCTTCTGCCAGCGGTTACGATTGTTTGGTGAATGTGAGTATGGGACTCGCTCTGTGACAATGACAAAGCGGTTGCGCTTGTTGCGTACCATCTGTGTATTAACTTGTTGCTTCAGCAGTCTTTGTTGAGTAGTCCTTGATCTGAAAGAAAGATGAGATGGAAACTCCCTCCCAACGGGAAAATGTGTTGAAACGCGCCATGCTGGTTATCAAATTCATCGTTGTTTTCATTTATGGAAACCGTGTTGAAAGTGGTTTCTGCCTTTCTGGGGCTATGCAACATTTTGTTGTGGGCTCATATACTTGAGTCAGCGAGTCCAAAAAAAAATAACAAAGAATTTGAACGCCGTTTGGAAAGGCAGGAACAGGTCGAAAGGAAGACAAACGGTGGTCATATTTAGTAGTGTGGAACATGAGACGAGGACTACCAGTCTACCACCAACCGTGCCAACTGAACCACCAGCACAAGGAAGAATCCTCACCAACCAAACCAATCCTCCCTCTTCAGTCTTCTCCCTATAAAATGTCCAGGCAGCATCAGAAATGAACACAAGACCCAAAGAAGCAACCCAGTTTGGCATCCAGCAGCAACTGGCCATGGAAAGGTAATCCTGCCTACAACCACATCATCTTCATCTAGAGTATTTTCTGCATGATTTCATTCAGTTCTATTCCCCCCGGAGGGACAGAGACTGTCAAGATTTCATTTCAATCCAACCAAATTCTCTGCAACCATGGCCATCCAAGTTTATTTCTCTTGCGTGTGTGGTTGCAGCAGTGGGATCGGCAGAGTGGCTCCTCTGGAGGCCGTGCTCTTCGACATTGACGGCACCATGGCCATCTCGGACCCGTTCCACCACAGGGCCACCTCGGAGATGCTCCTCAAGGTGGGCTACAACAACGGCGTCCCCATCACGCCGGAGTTCGGCATGGCGCACATGGCCGGCCGGAGCAACGAGCAGATCGGTCGCTTCCTCTTCCCGGACTGGGACCAGGCGCGGCTCGACGCCTTCTTCGCCGAGAAAGAGGCGCTCTTCGCCAGGTACGCCGGCGAGGGCCTCAGGGAGATCGCCGGCCTCACCGCGCTCTGCCGCTGGGCCGACGAGCGCGGGCTCAAGCGCGCCGCCGTCACCAACGCGCCCAGGGCCAACGCCGAGCTCATGATCTCCATCCTCGGCCTCACTGACTTCTTCCAGCTCGTCGTCACCGCCGAGGAGTGCGAGCGATTTAAGCCCTTCCCGGACCCGTACCTCAGGTCGCTGGAGCTGCTCGGTGTCTCGCCGGAGCACGCCGTCGTGTTCGAGGACTCCACCACTGGCGTGCAGGCCGGCGTTGCTGCTGGGATGCCGGTGGTTGCCATCGCCCAGGAGAGCCGGGAGGACAAGCTGCTCGCCGTCGGCGCCACGCTTGTCATCAGGGACTACGAAGATCCCAAGCTCTGGATAGCATTGGACAGACTGGGCACCGCCAAGCCTGAAGCTGCTGCTGAGGCCAATGGAACTCATACACAACTGTAGCTGAGGAACACAAATACTAGTGGCGAAAAACAACTTCTTGCTATATTTCACTTTCACGCATACTTGAGAAATTACAGCTGATTCATGTATGATGTATCTTGATGAGATGAGGTCATACAAAATTGCCTGTAGGCCAGGCTGTTACAGATAAGTGAAAACAAAACTGATTGCGAGAAAATACAGAATTCTATATCTATAATCTATTCTCCCACAAGAGCTCACATGAGATTATGCGCTTCAGAAATGGGTAAGCTGATGACGGTGCACACTCCTTGCAAACATGGTTTAAGTCATGAAGCTGTCCGGAATCATCCGATCCAAAATCTGAGCCTAGCTGAGACGTTTGGTTTGCGGCACGTCATCAACGCGTCCATCATTCCACATGCGGTGTTTCCGTGAACCAACAGCAGCTAGTCTCTCGGAGTCTCGGACGAGGTCGTTCCGCAAAAAACGTCGGGCGAGCCGGTGCCTGACCAACCCATGCGGAACGGATCCAATCTCCAAACCAAACAGGTTGTACATTTTTCACAAGGTCCTCGTATACACACTATGATATGGAGAGATGGTGATGGATCAGTTTGACGAGTATCTCTTTGACAAGGCCTCATAATGTTTGATTTGCTGCAGAAAAAGGGAACAAGATCAAAGGGAGAAACAGGCGAGATGGTAGCACAATGGCGAGCAGATAAGAAATAGCACTGACATCAGGAAGTCATTCTGGTGTTTGCCCATACCTGTTCAGATACTGATGGCTTGATCTTTGATAGAGCACGTTCAAAGTGCGAGATCTCAATCAAACAAGACGAACTCAGAGAGGATGTCCCGTTCTCAATGAATTCTAATCTCTCTTCCAATGCTGCCATGGCTGCTTCATTGATCTAATGAAAGAAGCACATAAGTTTGTTACAGATATCTTGTCAGTTACGATTAGATTGAATTCACCAGCTACCCATCTCAAAGCAAAGCAAAAGGAAAATGCTTCATTGTGCAAACTGAAGCACTAGTGCTCCTTTTGGACAACATATAATCAATGAAATATCACAAATATTACCAGCGATGCTAGGTCGGCACCAGTGAGATTGTTGCATTCAGCACGACGTGCAAGTGCATCCAAATCAACATCAGTCGAGACAGGCTTGCTACGAGCATGTGCTTTTAATATTGAAACACGCTCGTCTGCACCAGGTAAAGGTACATAATGTTTCTTTCCAAATCTACCAGGCCGTAAAACAGCATCATCTATCACATCAATCCTACACCAGAAAGGGGCTGCAGGTATCAGTAATATATTCAGGGATAAACATGTAGAATGGTAGACCCGTCCCACTGCTGACAATTACCTGTTTGTAGCTCCTATCACATAGACACCTTGGCGTTGATCAGCACCATCAAGTTCGATAAGTAACTGTGAACAGAAGAATATGAATAACACAGAACAGAAAAGCAATGCAAAGGAATGAAGAGGCAGGTGCACAAACTAGTACAATACTCAAACCTGATTTAAGAGACGTTCAACAACCCATCCTCCCTCTCTCCCTCTTTTTGTTGTCAAAGCATCAACCTGCCACATCATATGGAATAAGAACTTGAACACCATACCAAGAGAAACAGCTCTCCAAACCATGTTGCTTGATTACTAAGTATAAATAAATGCATTAAACATCCCAAACTTGTCTGAAGCAATCGAAAAAATAGGATGCATGCAATCTCTTACCTCATCAAAAAATAGGATGCATGGGGAGTTAGTCCTTGCACGAGTGAATATTTTCCTAACTTCCGATTCACTCTCCCCAACATACTTGTTCAATAGCTCAGGCCCCTAATGAACCAGAAAAAGAAAAATCTTAGAACTACTTTGTATAGCTTTGAAAAGCTGATGTGAAAATATGAAAATCCAAACATCAACCACCTTGATGTGAATAAAATTAGCCCCTGCCTCATGTGCCACTGCTTTTGCTATTAGTGTTTTCCCGCAACCAGGAGGTCCAAACAGCAGGAAGCCAGCTTGCATATTCACTCCAAATACCTTGAAAAGCATGAAACAAAGAGGGTATGAAAAAAATACTCAAATGTATAAATCACATACAAAAGGTTAACAGTCATTAATAAAATAACAGTATGGATGTGTATTTACTTAGAAATAATCAAGTGCTCTCAACTTCTACAGTATCACAATAGTAGATGGAAATACTAGACAAAATACAGAAGTAAGAATTGTAAAATAAACTTCTCTGGGGCAGTAAATTCAATTCAGCATTCACCTCATAGTCTTCAGGGTGCTTGATACAGCGAATAATGCAGCGGTCAAACTCTCTTCTTAATGAATCAAGACCTCCAACATCATCCCATGTGACATCAGGGACAGAAGAAAACCCTTCTCTTCTCAAAGATGGTTGAACCATTTTTGTTGCTTCCTTCAGATAGTGAAGAGAAGATTATTAAAAATAATAGTCCATGGATCTGATAAAAATCTGACAACAGAACAGAACTAGAGGGAAAGGCATGCCCATGATATACAGAGGTGGCACGAAAACAAAACAAATCGATCATGTTGCAATGACACTAAATTAAAAGTGAAAAATACAAAGGTTACTGGGGAAAGACATGTCCTAAAAATTAACAAAATAAGAAGACAAGGTTTTTGGGAAAAATGGATCAAGGCATAATCCTGTAGGAAATAATCCTGTGTGTCTAGGTGCATGCTAGTGTCTAGGTTCATAGCATTTACTTTAGCTAAATTTCAGCATGGAGTAATAGGAAGTAATAGACTGATTAGTTGAGTGATTTTCTGCATTTATTAGGAGGCTATCACAGCCTGTTTTGTTGCTCACGTTGGCTATATTAGAAGAGGAGAAAACCAGAAAAGGCTAAGTCATTCCAGCCACCAAAAACACTTGTGCTCGTGTGTGCTTCCTGTGTGAGTTCCTGGTGTCCTGTTAGAGGCATATTTGCCTTTCAAATCCAAATCTAGCTTACACTGGATGAAATTAACAGACTTATTGGACATGTGCTGTTCATAGAAAAGGTGCAAAGCTTACCTCAAAGTCATCCATAGTAATATGTAGGCCCTCCACCTCACTTTCATCCCAGGGTTGTCTCCACCAGTCATGCTTGCTATTCCCATCATGCTCACGGCGATATTGAACTCTTCTTTCATCAATTATTCTCTTCATTGCTAGATTCCCTGCTTTATCCACTAATGCCTTCAAGTCAGCACCAACAAAACCTGGTGTCGCCCTAGCTATCTTGAACAAGTCAAATTCGCCTTCCAGTCGAAGATGCTGAGTAAGCATCTTCAATATTTGCTTTCGTGCATTCTCATCTGGAACACCAAGAGAGATCTCTCGGTCAAACCTTCCTGGCCTTCGCAGGGCTTGGTCCACAGCATCAGGCCTATTTGTGGCTCCAATGACAATAACATAACCAGGTTTCTTTTCAGATGATTCAGCTTCCAAGTTGCCACTGCCTGATCCAATATTTTGGTGGAATTGGTCCATGCATGTCATTAATTGAGTAACTATACGCCGTTCCATTTCTCGTTGTAGATTCTCCCTCTTGGATGCAATTGCATCTATCTCATCAATAAATACAATCGAGGGAGCAGTCCGATAAGCCTTCTGAAATAAGCCCCTGATGTTTTCCTCAGAAGCTCCTGCAAGAACATAGGCGTAATGAGGTGGGCTTCCGCATGAATCCTGACAGAATTTAAATTTATCCTTGTGCAGGAATGAATGTGTATAGCCAAGGTTATTAAGGCGGTAAGGCGAGGTGTGGCGAGCTACCCCCTTCCAGACGCCTAGGCGTTTAAGGCGTGAGGCGAGGTGACGTCATACAAACAACTTAGTATACAATGTCACTAGAATTTAGAAGCAAATTAAACTAGAGTACTAGTTCACAATACCGCCAGTTCTTAGCATGTAATACCATAATAGGTAGTGCTACTAGAGTACTAGTGCACAATATAAAGTAGCAAAATAGCAAATCTAAAATCTCTCCTCTCAATAGCAACAGATTAGACTAATGACATAATAAAGCAGCAAGCTAGCAACGAATCCAGTATATACGCTCCGATCTAATTATCCAAGCATAGGAAGGAGCAGACCACAGCAAAGAACAGAGAAACGAAGGGGAGCACAGAACAGAGGAACGAGAGGGAGGAATAGAAAAGATGTACTTATGCCGTGAACCGCTGGCCGGGAGGCAAAGCAGAGGAAGGTGTTGAGGTTGGATAATGGGCGGACGTTGGGGTAGTCACGAATCGAAGAGCAGAGGGGCGGGGCGCAGATTGAAGCGGACAGGCAGCAGATCCAGGCGGGCAGGCGGCGGCGGCGGCTTCCAGGTTCTCCCGCTGCCCTCTTCTATCCCCTCTCTCCTCTCTTTCCCTCCCCCTCTCTCAAATCGCATGGAATCCTGATGTGGCGCTTGCGGGAGAGGTATAGGTGCGCCGCGTGATTCCCTCCCGCGCTCCTTTCCCGTGCGCACGATTCCCTCCCAGCGTGATTCCCTCTCTTTCGTGCGTGCACTGCCTTCTCCCGCGCGTGCTGCGTCCAGCCGACACCTTGGCGCCTGAGGCGACGCCATACACGGCAAAGTGGCGACGAGCCCGACGCCTCGGTTTGAAAACCGCCCAGACGCCTAGGCGACGCCTTAATAACCTTGTGTATAGCCACAAAAAGAGAATATATATACCCTCCCATTTGTCGGCTAAGCCATAAGGGTGGCTGCAAAGCTGGATAAATACCAGCTCTTTCGGAAATATATCCTCACATCTAAAATTTTCAGCAGTTATTTAGTATGATTCTGATTTCATGATGGCTAACCAGGTTTAAAATTTGGTAGTGCCTTGTTAGTAACAACATACTATTGCATTATTGAGCACTACACTGATATTCAGGAAAAACTTGGTCCAGATATTAACAATGCCTAAACAGAGCTCATCCTATTTCATCAATTCCTAGATTGTGCAAAATATTAGGAACACCAATCTCCCACAGCGACAGCTACATTTAGTATGCTAAATACACATCTTGCAAGGTAAACAGCACCATTAATTTTACAGCCTGCACTGATGACATCTAATCAAGAAAAAGGGCACAGGCAGCACACACATTCATAATCAAACATGACTAGCAGCTTAAACTCATTTGTCCAAATACTCAACACGAGCAAAGCATCCAGCTTTCTCCCTCATTATTTTGATGCAAGGAATCAGAAAGCATACCAGACACCCCAGATACGACTTCCGGTGCGGAGATCTTATAGAACGGCAAGCCAGTCTCGTTGGCAATGGCATGGGCAAGGGTGGTCTTTCCGCAACCAGGCGGTCCGTGCAGCAGCAGCCCGGCGACAGGCCTGACGCCAAGTCGGTGCGGCAGCTCAGGATGGCACAGAGGCACGACCACCTCCATCATGAGCTCCTCGATCACCGCCTCCATCCCGCCGAGGTCGGCGAACCTCGGCCCCTTGTCCCCTCTGCCGAACCCTTCAGCAGCAGCCAGGGCGGCCTCCGGCTTGGCGTCGCCGCCGCCACCGCCGTCGGCCGTGATGAGGCGGCGCGGCTTCTCTGCGGTGACCTCGATCTCCAGCTGCTGGTTCCGCTTGGCCGTCTGCGCGGCGTAGTTGGAGCGGATAATGGAGTTGGTGAGGTCGAAGGTGGGGGCTGGTGGCGACGGGTGGGCGGCGGCGTCGGAGACGGAGGTGGAGGAGGATGTGGTGGCGTGGCCGTCGTGGCGGCGGCGGCGGGAGGCGGATGAGCCGTCGTCGGAGGAGTCAGAGGAGGAAGGGGAGGAGGGGGAGGGGATGGGGATGGAGGCGAGAGCGCGGCGGACGCAGGCGACGAAGGGGCCGTGCTTATGGCGGCCGAGCTTCGGGTGGTGGATGCGGAGGGTGTTGGCGACGTCCTCGGCGGAGGCGCCGCGGCGGGCTAGGCCGCCGTTGAGTATGCGGCGGTGGAGTTCCCACTCTAAGGACGACAGCTGGGAGCGGCCGGCGCCGTTGCCGGCGTGGCGCGGGCGCTTCGCCATGGGCGCCGTGACGCGGGGTCGCTACTGCCGCGTGCGACGGAGAGGAGAGAAGCGAGAGGCGGAGGGGGCGGCGGGCGGCCCGGCCAAACCCTAATCGCGCAGCCCCGCGGCCGCAGCGTGCAATCCAACGGCGGGCGGAGCTGGCGGGCTGATGCTTCCTTCTCTTTTTGCTTCCGTTCCCTTTGTGTTGCAATGCCCATAGAAAGCCCAAATGAATCTCTGAAAGGCCCAATCAAACCTTTATGCCCAGCACATCTGTTACCAAGAAAGTTTTTTTTCTCCTGTAAAAAAATAGTTTTTTTAAAAGGTAAAAACAACCTTCTACTCTAGAAATATTTCTAGTGATCCTCTTCGAGTATAACCAACTAACATTGATCGATCGGTCGCTTTTGAATTGTTCTTCACTCGTAAATAAATTTACCATTTTTATCTAGTTTTATGATTTTCTCCACGTAAAACAATGATTTTTGTTTTTTTTTTCGCGATCGGGCCATTCACCCGTTCTTCAAACAATGATTTTTTTCACCCTTCAAGATCAGAATCCAGCCACCTGCTGCTAGCCAAACAATCCAAGAGAGCGATATTTTGTAATTCACCGAAAGAAATGTTTCTAAGAAGGAACTGAAACCATCTAGATCTCTGCCAAATGCGGCCGCCGCGTATAAGAGGCTTTCCCATGCTTATTCCATTGTTGCACTTGCACCGGAGGGTCATCAGCCCATCATCGCCAAGAGATCGAGGAGGAGCTAGTTTTGAGATCGTATATATCCACATTTGATCCGTGCATGTTCTATGAGTACGAGCTAACCAAATAAGTGAACTCAACGAGATGATCATCGGCATCAAGAAAGAGCTCGATGGATCTGGACAGTGGCGGAGCCAGGATTCCAAACTTGGGTATTCCTACTTCCACGTCAATAAAAAAAATCAGTTGTTTTTAACTGCAATGAGTGAAAATACTACAAAATATGAGCCAATTTGATAGGCTGTTTTTTTACTGTTTTGGGCTTCAATGAGTGAAAATACTACAAAATATGGCATTATATATATACATATACAAGTATATACACATATATACATAGAAGTGTGCTAAAATAGTTGGGTATTCCTGGGAATACGGGGAATACCCTCTGTATCCGCCCATGGATCTGGAGACAAAAGCTGTGCCTCAATGCAGACATACGGTTTGATCAAGGGCATCTTTTTTTTCCGTAACATTTAATTTAATCACTGATACAAGCAAACCATGGATAGGTTCTCCAATGACAGGAACCATATATAAAAGCGATATTCATCCTTGTTTTTACATAGTACATAGCTGTCATCTCAAGTCATTACAAATAATTATATGCCGGCCAATCCGGCCGTAGCTGGCAAATTAAATCTCACGCTGTTTCAAAAAAAAAAATCTCACGCAGAGACTGACACACAAAGCACACAACACATGCATGGGAGCACACAGCACCAGCAGGGAGACTGCGTAAATGAGGATCTCATCAGAGCAAGGTGTAGTACATGCATCCACGCCTTGTTCTCTGCTCAATGCTCATGCCTGCCGCTGAAGTTGATGACGACTGTGATCTCCTTGTTTTTATTTATATATGTATGTATACATTCCTCACAAAAGCTTACCAAACCAAACAGAAGCCATGGCAGCATATAGTAAAACAAAGATGCTGAGCACACACACGGTAGCATCCATCCATGTCACACGAAATGAGTAAATCAGGCAAAAGAAGAAAAAAGACGACACAGCACGCTAGTGGCCACAGAACAAGCAAACACACAGAGCTCAGAGCCATAAGACCTGAAGGAAGCAACACACGGAGTATAATTAATCATCCCTTCCTCTCCTGTGTGTGACAGAACCATGCACAGATCCGTTACCCTGATGTCCATTGAGAGGATTACTACCTACAGGAAAAAGGAAGGAAGGGGAATAAATTAATGCGTCAGTGATGATCCAGTGCTGAAAGATATCATGTACGTATACCACACAAATAAATTAAATTTGTAGGCAATTAACAAAGTTTTTTATCCATATAAAACTAAAATAAAGCTATAGTAGTGGCTGGGTCAATGCAGCATGCAGCAAGGCAAGGGTCGGCTGGTATGAAAAAAAATTCACTGTTCATACTGAAAACACTGTTTATGCTGAAACGTTGTGAGAGAAAAACACTGCTCCGGCTGAAAAAAGAAGCCGAACAAGCCGGCTTGTTGCTGCATGCTACTTAATGGGTCACCTGAGCACGGAGGCTCTCAGCAGGTTCCTCTTGTGGCACGGCTTGTAGCGGGAAGGGTGGTGGCCGAGCTCTTCCCCGCTCCACTCAAGGCTATCCCACCAGTCCTTCTCACAGTTCACTGTGGGCAGCGTCTGAGCCTCTTCTTCGTTAAATTCATAGCTGTAAATGGTTCGTTCAGATCTGTGCATGCTTTCTCTACGACAGTGACGAGAGGGTCGTCGAACGGCCGGCAAGCGCTTAAGGCTCCAGCAGCCCCTAATCTTCGGAGTCTCGAGGTTAGGCGCCAACATATGGTGCCCGTAGATGTGCTGTAGCATGGGTAGCTCATATAGATAGATGCGCTTCAGCCTCGGGAATTCTCTATGTTCTTGCTGCTGCACTTCTGGGTCAGATGAAAAAATCTCCCTTAGTTCACCACAGCACACAACCTCGATGGTTTCCAAGTTACGACATGCTCTTCGATTTGATGTGTAGGGAGCACATGTACTAGTCTGGGGCAGCCATCCAGGTGCAAGAATATAAGTGTCTGTTTAGTTTCCAAAATTTTGTAAAATTTTTCAAGATTCTCCGTCACATCGAATCTTTGGACGCATGCATGAAGCATTAAATATAAATAAAAAATAAAATTAATTACACAGTTTAGACGAAATTCATGATACGAATCTTTTAAATCTAATTAGACTATGATTGAATACTAATTGTTAAATAACAACGAAAGTGCTACAGTACTATTTCCAAAAAAAATCGCAAACTAAACCAGCCCTAAGATTCTCAAAGGAACCACCTCCCGGGCGGGCGAAACAATGCTCTGCTCCAATCCCATATATAGCGAGCCTCCAGAAGAAGCTGGATGCCCAGAATGTCTGTAGAGGGGAAAAATCTACGTAACCCTATACTATAAAACTAGATATTGCGCACCCTAAATTTTATGAAACCGGACAAATAACCTTGGCTGGTATTGAGGCGGTTTCGCTGATACGGCAATCTGGTTTTGATGACATGGTGTCTAGGCCCACCTGTCAGACTGCACACTCCCAGCACCATCGTCGGCCGTGCGCATGCACTCCTATCTCTGCTCGGGACTGCCCAATCCTTTTCCCCGGCCTTGATCCAGACTAGACTATACTTCCTCCGGTTCTATAAAGCAAGTTGTTTTGAGGTTGTCTTAAGTCAAACATTTTAAACTTTGACTACAAATAACTTCTTTTGGGTTGAGTTTGAAAATATGAAAGTGATGTAAGTAGATTCATCTTGAAATGTAGTTTCATAAAAGTATATATTGACTATATTTTATAGTAAAAAGTTACAGTCAAAGTTGTTTCTTAAAGACCGTATCGATGTCCAAAACGACTTGCTTTAGAGAACCGGAGGAGTATTTGGTGTCCCTTGTGCTCTGTGCTCGCTCGCTACCGCCTACGAGCAACAATTTACATAATATATAGAGCATGTGTTCAGTTCGGACCAGAGCACAACGCGCAATTGGAGTCGGAGCTCGTACAGTTAGCTAGCTAGCGCAGGACGTCCGGCATCAGAGTCGGCATCCGTGATGGGCGCGCACGTCCTGCGCGTCGCGGCGTCCGGCATTGGCGTGACCTCGCGGCCGTGGAGCCCCCCGCGGACTGCGCCGGCAACTTGCAGGAGTTCAAGTCGTGCTACCTGGAGCTCTACAAGCCCCACGTTGAGGCCGCGGCGCGGGAGCACGGCAGACGTTTCATGGACGCCGACGGCATCATGGTCAACAGGGTGACCCAGCTCGAGCCGGGGCTTCTCGCCGCCATCGCTGAAGGCCGGTGCGTGCCACCGCTGTACCCGATCGGCCCAGTGCTCAACCTAGGTGTGAAAGATGCGTCCGACGATGAGGCGTGCGTCCGTGGCTCGACGTGCAGCCACGGGTGTCGGCTGGTTCGACGCCGCGAAGGCACGCAAGGTCGCCGCGGGGATGGAGCCGGTTCCTGTGGGCGCTGCACGGCCCTCCCGCGGCCAGCTCGCGGCACCCGTCGGACGCCGACCTAGAGTCCTAGAGCCCAGTTGCCCGTCCTTCTCCGGCCCGCTGTTGCCCGCACCTCGCCGCCGCCGCCGCGGCTCTGCTCGCGGCACAGCCTCACCCGGCCGCTGTTGGCGAAGCTACAGCAAAGCCTCGCGCCGCCGCGGCTCTTGTGCCACGCGCGCTCCCGCGAGCCAGGAGGCCGCCGCTGCCCGCCGGGGCAAAGCGTCCGCACGGAAACAGTCACGAGCGAGACAGGCCGCCGCCAGGTCAAGCGTCCGTATTTGGGGGCCAAAGTGACTGACAGCTAGGCCCTGCTGCCAACATGTCTTTCATCATCAGGTTGTAGTGCCAGGGGGCAAAACCGGCTAACAACACTACAAGAAACCTTGTCATTTGTGACGGACCAAAATTGTCACAGATTGCTAAAAAACCGTCATAAAACTGCATCTATGACGATTTTTTATAACGTCATGTATTGAGCGTCACAGATTAACGCTCGTGACGTTTTCTTCGTTTTCGTCACAGATCAGCACAATCTATGACGATTTTAAACTGTCACAAATCATCCTTAGGCCCGTGCAGCCCAGCCCAAGTCCATTGTTTTGTGACGAAAATAAACGTCATAGATTGTTGTCCACGTGGATGGCGATGTGATGTGTATGATGACGTGGAAGCTGATCTGGATGCTGACGTGGCAAGTGATGTGTCATTCGCGATGACGTGACAGGTGACGTGGCAGCTGACGTGTTATTCGTGATGATGTGGCAGGTGACGTGGCACCTGACGTGGAAGCTGACGTGGCAGGTGATGTGTCATTCGTGATGACGTGGCCGGTGACGTGGCGTCTGACGTGGCAGGTGACATGTCATTCGTGATGACGTGACAAGTGATGTGGCGTCTGACATGGCAGGTGACGTGGCAGCTGACGCGGCATTCGTGATGACGTGGCAGGTGACATGGCTGATGACATGGCATTTACTAAATTGGGCCAATTTTCAGCCCACATATGGAACCCACAAAACAAGCTAGAGCCCACTAAATACAATTTAAGCCCACATCAAAATCACCATTTCAGCCCACATCACAATCAGCATTTCAGCCCACATATGACAATCAACATTTCAGCCCACATATCACAATAAAGCCATTGCTGCCCGCGCTTCGCTGCGGGTGATGTACTTGGTATAGGAAAAATCTTAAAAAAATGGCTCATATGTCTAATATGTTTTATCATTGTGTTGCTACGAAAGGTTGGTCTATTTGGTACATTAAATGAAAAGAAAATGTAACATGGCTTTTTTCATTACAATGTTGTAACAACATAGAGGTTGGCTGTCATTACATGGTGCCTATTCTAGCCAGCAAATCAATGACATGTTAGTGGAAAGAATTCTTTGATGGAGTTAGGCTCAGGCAACCACCACACTTAGATTCAAAGCACAACATTGGCTAGAATTATATTATAGGTGGAAAGAGCAAAAACTACAACACACGTACGTCTTTCTCTGAGAACCATGATCACGTGGTATGGGCATAACAGCTGCTGGCCTTTTGTCAATAAGGTTTACTGTGCTTGTTTTCTCTCTTGAGTTGTACTTTGAGTTTTTTACCGCCTAATTGGTACCCGTTCATCCTATTGATTGCTGCCTGTGTAGAAGCAGGAGAATCGTAGCTCACAAAACCTGCATCCAGGTTATATGCGTCGGCTAGCAAAGTTAGCAGGCTGTGCGCCGAAAGATAGAGAGGGTGGGAGATTTTACCAAAGCATTTGCTGACGCCCGTTGCTTTATCTACAAACTCTACCAAAACTCTGAAAGGCACTGGAAAGCTCTTGGTCACCATAGTCTTGTAGGATATGATAAATAAATAGATTGGCTCCACGAGGACCTGTAACATGATAATTAGATAATTAGGTTATATAGGTTTTAAAACACAATACGGTATCGGTTATAGAATTGGTAGATAGACAGATTAATTGATTGTATAATGGGTTATGGTACTTATGGATTTTGATAGCACAGCTATTATAATAAGGGCTACCAATCATTTTTATCCTACGTACTAATGTACATTTTTGTGAAACAAAGGATCGTGCACATCATGCTATAAAATGTACATTTTTGCTAGGGAACTTAACGTTGAGACTTGAGAGACAAAAAGTACATGCTAATGACCACATGAACTCTCTAGCGAATAGTCTTTCTCCCTTTGCATAGAATAGAGCATCGAATGTGGCTAACCTTCAACCTGCGCACCAGCATTGCTGCTGGGACTAGAAGAAACGGCGGAATTGGCATTCGAATTTGGAACTTTAATCGAAATTGAATTGTGAGAATTGCCAAAAGGACGATTGTTCATGGGACCACCAGGATATGATCCAGGATACTGCATACCAGGGATAGCAGGATAAGGGCTGCCTAACTGCATTGCATTAAATGACTTTTGAACTGAACTGGGAGACAGTTCAGGATTGACTCCTCTTATTGAGTTCCCTTGATTAAGAGGTTGAACCATATTCTGGAAGGGGCCTTGATTCTGCAGAGATAGAGGGTACTGCATAAGCCCGTATGTTCCTGGTGGCTGCACAGGAAATAAAACACACTACATTAAATTTGATGCTGATCATCATTTACGGCAAAGATTTCGGTGTTTGGAGTTTCCACATATAACATGTATTATTTAAGAATCAATATAATATAATGTCAAGGGAGTAAAGCTAAGAGTTTCGAAAAATTGAATGGAATAGATCTTTTCCGTTTACAACATATGTTTACCAAAGAACAAGCAGGAAGGAATTCAAATACTGCAGATGATATGTTATGAGTGAGAAGAACAGAAGTTAATAAATCATATGTTCTGAACAAGGATTGGTGGAGAGAATTTGTGAAGGAAAAAAACCTTGAAAGCAGAATACCATTAGAAGAGTGCTGCCCTTGGTATAACTACTGAGCATTTTCTATGATATGGCTGTAAAATGTAAAGAATGCTAGAAGAACAGCAGAAGACACCTGATAGCCAAATCCACTGTATTGAGGCATATATCCCATCTGTAAAGCTCCAAATATTGAAGACAGCATTGGACTTGCATTGGGCATATTAGATAGCTGTAATTGAGCTTTGTGTGCTTTCCGAGCCTGCCTTTCCTTTTCT
Organism: Miscanthus floridulus; assembly: GCF_019320115.1. Classification (NCBI taxonomy): domain Eukaryota; kingdom Viridiplantae; phylum Streptophyta; class Magnoliopsida; order Poales; family Poaceae; genus Miscanthus; species Miscanthus floridulus. The sequence continues at coordinate 5,591,100 of NC_089598.1, forward strand.
GTATCAGCCCATTTGACAACTAACGGCACACTAGAACCCTACAAAATATATTAGAGCTTGTTGGAATATGAACAAAAAAAACATGGTTTCCTAAAGAAATCCAGAAAATTCATATGGTGTCAAATGGGCTATCTGAAAATGCAAAAAAAGAGCTTTACATCACAAGTTATGTCCAAATTGAATAATAACAATATAATAATTAAACAGCCACAAAATTCAGGCTTTGCCGCGTCCCCAGATATTCATGGCACCATATGGAAGTTAGATTTAAGTCAGGTAGGATTCTCGCCCAAAAAATGTCAGGTAGGATTTTCTAGGAAAATTCAGGACAACTTAAAGAAATTAAGGGTGTGTGGATAGATTTGCATACTTAGACAATCAAACTAAATGAAATAATTGCAGAAGTGGCTGAAAACTGGGTGGCTACAAAAGTCCTGAATGGCATCATTTTGAACATATATATTTGACTAGAGCAAACGTAAATTGTTACTTCAGACTGTTGGACAGTAAATAAAATAAATAATTCAGTCTAAGCTATGAGCCTATATGCTATAAGATCTCAGTAATAAAAAAATATATAAAAAAAATGATTTGATATCCGAACTCATTTTTGACAGACCTCTATTTTGTGTTTCCCGTTTAGAGCTTCAATAGCTTCCAATGCTTGATCCTTTGCTTGATATTTAATGAAGGCACAGCCAGCTGCAAAGAGCAAAGTTAACTGACAATATACATTTGAGGCAATGCTTATCATTCTATGCATAAGGAAAGCAACTTCTATGCAGGAAATTACCTTTGCTTGTTTGTTGTGAACCTCTCAAAAGTTGCAAATCCTTGACATTCCCATATTTGGAAAACAAATCAGTCAACTCAGTGGCCGTTACATTTTTCGGAAGCATTCCAATAAAAAGCTTATGTTCTGGATGTCATGACAAGTAGAAAAATGAGTGAACTGTTTGGATATCAGTAAAAAACAGGCAACAATATTGTCTTAAGCAAATATCCCCATACGAAATCGCTGACAAAGAGAAAGTTCTACTTAAACAGTAACCATACCCAGCCTCTCCAACTCTCCATCAGCATATTTTACTTGCAAAGGACTCGATGCCTGAGTTAAAGAGAAACAGAGAAGAGTGTAATCAGAGACTGGCAAAGCAGAGACAATTCTACAAGATCTGTATTTGATGAGTGCCATAGAAAAGTGTCACCCATATCACCATATCCCTGTTTTATCATAATTCAGCTAGAATTACCTCCAGTTAGCTCTCTGAGAACCATGATGTCAACACCTTCAGCTACCTCTTTCTTCAGAGTGGATGCGTCTACCAACTACGAAGATCATGAGGTCAAAGAGAAAAAAAGTAGCTATAACAAGGACAGTCAAGTAACATTAGCTAGAAATACAGTTGTTTCAATTAAAACTTGCATCACATTGCAGTTTCATAATTGCAACCATGAACAATTAAACAAATGGCCTCAGAATATCCATAGTGGTTTCATGCTTGCATAACCTTATTTCTTCTCTGTACAATTAAGAAGTAACTATATGTTACCATTCGTTGAACGCATTCAGAGTCAATCAGATGGAATTCAACTCAAACTGACAAGGTAACTATCTAACCTAGCTGTGAGTCCTAGAGCATAGTAGTGCTTACAGAATCTGTACTGAAACTAAGAGCTGACGTGCTCATACCTGTGGCAACACTACAGCTGTTCGCAGATTGGCAAAAACCGCGAGTCCGGCATGGAGCTGCAGCAGCCTGGTCTCAGGCTTGAGGTGCTTCTCATTGTTATCCCACTTATAGCTACAACCATGAAATGTCATCTAAGTACTCATAGCGTAGAGGTGGGAGAGCAATTCCAACTGAAGCGATGCAATTCGCTGCAGTGTCAATACTGTGGCCTCTGTGTCTGCTCCTGAAATGACAATAACAAATCCGCTCACCCTCCAATTGCGCCAAGGAGGACGGCGTCCGAACCCTTGGCCGCGTCGAGCGTCTCGTCGGTGAGCGGCACGCCGGTGGCGTCCAGCGCCGAGCCACCCACCAGCTTCTCCTGGAACCGGAGCTCGACGCCTGCGCAGACGGAAGGAAGCAAACAAGGGGGTCATGATTCTGGTAGGTGCTAGCGCCTCGGAGTTTCAGGGAGCTAAGGCAAGCATTGGAGGGTACGAGGGGGCTTACCTTCGAGGGCACCGGCGAGGGAGAGCACGGCCTTGGCGACGGCGACCACCTCCGGGCCGATGCCGTTCCTAGGGAGGAGCGTGATGTTGTAGCTCCTAGCCGCCGCAGAGCACCGGAAGCTCGCCTCCGCCTCCGCGTGGGAGCCCGCCACTGCTGAGGCCATGACGCCACGCCGCCGCGCGCTCGACCCGCGCCGCTGCGCGCTCCCCCCGCGCCGCCGCGCCACCTCGGCGTGGGGCCCGCCCTAGGTGAAGACGCACGCCGGCAGCATGAGCGAGGCCTCGCCCGTGCTGGGAGCCTCCTGTGCCGGTGGCCGCTGTGCCGGACCCGCCTGCCCGCGCCAGAGCTCCTACGCCGCTGCTGAGAGTGAGGGAGAGTGAGGGAGGGAGTAGAGGAGCAAGCAGCTGCTGCAGCCTGCCATTTACACGCGAGAGAGAAAGAGGATAAGTGTGAAGTTCGTCGTACGCATGCTCCCGGGAATGCGTGCCGAGAATTCATTGAATGGACGGTGCCAACCACCCGTGCTTTCCTAGGCCCAGCATGCGTACTTGCATGCGCTAATTAGTCACCGACCATGTCTGTCGAGGATCCATCGTCCCTGCTACGCGCCACCGTCCATTTACGTGTCGAGTACGATCACCAAGGAAGGGAAGCGATACTTCATTGAATGCGTCCACTTATTTCATCTATTTACTGCTGAATGCACGGAAGAAGACCGTTTGTGACGTGCTTCATCTGAGCCGTGGAATCTCTATCTAACGCACCAAATAAAAAGAACGTACGTGAGAAAAGGCTGATAGTCAATTCTTGTATGTAATGAGAAAAGGGCATTGCATGTTCTGGACGTGGCGTCCTATTTTCAAATTTACTGGTAGTAAATTTCTGCATGTAAATACATATTGTTCATTTGTCTGTCCACTTGCTCCATTCAATGTCAGTGGTTGGTGGACGGTGGACGGTGGGGGTAGAAATTAGTGACATGGCCGCTTACAGCCTAGTAGATGGCTTCAGTACATAAATCGACAAGTGATGCATGCATGCAAAGCAAGGACGGCCCCAGCAGCATGCATGTACGCGTTAGGCACCGGCCATGCATGTCACCTGCTACTGCCTCACCTGGCCAGTTGAGACGCGTTTCATATGAGCCGTGGAATTTCGATCTAACACACCAAATAAAAAAGACTTACGTGGACATCCTAGAAGGCCGCCGATTCGGCGTGCCTTCATATCTTTAATATTATATCAATCATTCAACGGAAAATTATAGTAATGATTCAGCCAAACCAACTAGTAACAGTAATATCAACCAATCAGCCCAAACAACCAGTAACAGTTATGATTTTGACCCAAAAAACCAATAGCGACCAAAAAACCAAAATCCAGCTATCAAAAGCATAAACAAACAGCCCCAACAGTTAGCCAGCTCGATTTTGACCCAAAAATAACTCAAACTTGGCCTCCAACTCAGCTTGCTTTTTGCTCATCTCTTCTCTGTCTCTTATCCTTATCTGCTCATTTTCCAGTAGTTGTTTTGACAGGTCTTCCACTTGTGCGCGCTGGTTGCTGACAATCAATCGAAGCTCAACATTGTCCCTCTTCTCCGTTTCCAGTTGTGCAGTCAACCTTGGTCGCTTAGTCTGCATCCCCACATTCTGAAGAAACATGCTCTTTTTGTTGTTACGCTGAAGCACATCAGCTACAACCTGAGCCCTAGACTTGGGTTGTTCACCTTCTTGTGGTTGCGCAGCCATCTGGCTTTCCATTTCAGTCTATCAATCAAGTAGAAAATATGATTCAGGATCACGAGGCACTTGAAATTATCTAAAAAAAATGACACCATTAGTGAACAGACTTACAATAACTGATTGGACAGCAGGTTCGAAGCCTTTCTTTTTCTTGCTGTAGTGGCACAATTTGAACAAATCAAATGCATCAGGTTCCTGATCCTCGTCCTCACACTCATTTCCCTGAAATTATGACATTTCAAAGGAACATTCAGTTATCATTTACTTGCTGTAGTAAGCAACCCATGGAGCATTCAGTTATTATTTATGGTCAGAAAGATGGATGTGAATGGAAACACTTGACAAAACAAATACTTGAAAGAGACCAATACGGTCAGAAATTAACAGCTAAACATATAATTTATGAAGTACAGAACCAGCATTTCATTTACAGGCATTCATATTAGAAAATATGCCCAAGATAGCATGAAATCAGATCTGGGCAGTCAAATGGAGCTACAAGTGCTACAAGCTCAGCATACAGAAAAGTGCTACAAGTGCTACTAGTGCTACAAGCTCAGCATACAGAAAATGGGCCCAAGATAGCATGAAATCAGGTCTGCGCAGATTGTAAAGTTATGCTACAACCAGATTTAAACTCGTTGACACATTTAAGATATCAAGGCACAGATTGTAAAGTTATGCTTGATACTTAACACGAATGTTTCACAAGTGTGGATCTGATCTGAACTCATCACAATTTTCTAAGACATGACAGCAACATGACAATGGAAATGCAGTTAACATGGCAAAACATCAACATTGCTAACTTACCAAATTTTCTACAAAAACTGGGTAGCTACGGGAGCCGGTTGTTTGATGTAAAGAAACGTTGCCTCGGTTGTCTTTGTTCTTCTGACATGCCACCTACATCTCATACAGAATACATGTTAGAGGAGTGGCAAAGTATAATGTAGAGAGCAAGAGTTCGTTTTTCGGCAAAACATACCATTTTTTTGGGAGTCTTCCATAATTCCACAAGCTCAATCCAATCTTCATTACTTGTTGATTTCACAGGAGAAGTTTTTGGAACCAAATGGAGTGGAATATGATCAAAAAATTGTTGCTTCAGCTTGTGTCGTTGTTGGCGAACTGCAGACTTCATCATTTCAAGGCAACCATGTTTAACCACATCATCATTTGTGTCAATGTCGAACTTTGCCTATTCAGATGGAAGGACATATGTAAGAAATAGTGCGTATTTTTATTTACTAGGCAGCAGGGTAGTATGCATGCATGGTTCAAAACAGGGAGATGGAGAAAGGCCTTGGAGAATGTACTTACACGAAGTATTCCCAAAAAAGTATCAATCACTGTAGGGCGTTTCTTGTACTTCTTCCAATGCGTGAGCACAGGTACATGGTTCCTGACTGCAATGTTGCATTCACTTGCAAACTTTGCAGCAACAAGAGGTACCAAGGGCCTGATATTTCCTTCTGGTATGACAATTGGCAGCTTGCCCCGATGAGACCGGTTGATCCTGTGGAGACCATGTCCCATATTAACTCCTCGCTTCCTTCGCTCTTGTCGTCCTGGTTGTAGATGATCATTGAAAATGCAATTAACATACACCAACCAAAGTTGTAATGCAATATTGAATATGGAATAACATGGTAGAGGAACAAACACCTTCATTGGTGCTTGGGTTGCCACCAACAGGTTGGGCAATGGCATCAGTTGTGTCATCCATGGTGTTGTTGTCATCATACAAGCCAAAATCATCTAAAAATGACAGTTAGTAAGAACACATTCATCATGCAATCAAAGGCATTTGAATGATAGTTTGAAAGGCTCACCTTCATTGGGCAAATTGTTGTGACCACCACCTGGCAGAATGGCATCAGCTCCATCATATAAAAAATAGCAGAAAAGGAGTAAGATTGCATTCGACAGGAAATCAGAGGCATTGGAGAATGAAAAAAAGGTAGTAGAACTAACCTTGAGCATCAACAGCTGGTTCAACAGCTTGGCTCCCATCAGGGTGTGATGGAGGTGCCACATGAATGTCACTTGGTGCAAGACTAGCCTGTGGAGGTGCCACATGGATGTCACTTGGTTCAACACTTGCATCAGGCTGGGAAAAGGTTTTGTTTGACTTTGGACTTGTAGTAGTTGGGGCAACTGATGCATACACTCTCTTACAAGAGCGAAACTTGACTCTAGTAGGTGTTGCATCTGAGCCCTTGTAGAAATGGGAGCATTGATTAGTGAATAGAATTTCAAGATAATTATATTGCATTAACAAAAAGACAGGAACATAAGCCCTGACAAGATGGAAGAATTCTCACCTTAGCAATGTCATCATCAACTGAATCTGGTTCATAGTTAGATTCAGAATCTTCTCTATTTCTCTGTTTTGTCTTGTTCTTGTCTTGAGAATTTGGTGTTGTGCTTCCAGAAAAGGGATTGGAAGGAATAAGACCAAGTTGCTGCAGCCTTGCACTGTTCCTCATGCATTGTCGGAGCCGCAACTCTTCGTACGGATGGAGCGGTGCTACGAAGGTGCAATGTAACAAGAGAAAAAAAATGATCAGTGACCAACCCTTTGTAAACTTAGTATGCAACAGAATAAAAATATTGCAGCACTCATTGACATATATCTATAGCACTAACAGAACATTCTAATTTAAACTAATTGACATATTTGAACTCACAACATTGAGATTCAGAATACTAACAGAACGAGCACAGGTTTCATACCAAATTCAAAACATTTGTACATTAAGATCTCAAGGACATGGCATCGATTGTGAAAGTTAAGCTTGATACTTCACATGAATGTTTTACAGGTGTGGAAGTGAGCATTTGGGTAAAATAAAGAGTTAGCTAGGTAATTACATATGAAGCAGTCATGGTAAACTGTATATGGAGCAGTCATGATAAACTAAACAATCACACATAATTAAACCAGTAAATAACTACAGGTAACCAACGAGGACATGAGCAACACCATTGTGGACATAATAGCAGTAAATAACTACAGGTAACAAGTAAATAACATGATACTAAACAAGTTTACAATCACAAATAATGAAACCAGTAAATTGGTGACATGAAAGAAGCGACTAGCAAACATGTGTGATGAACAGAAGTAGTAAGAACTACAGGTAATTAACCAACGAGGACATGAGCAACCAACGTGGACATGAGCACATATACCTGGCGTCCCAAGTGCTTTTGTTTTCTTCGAATGACCCTTCGTCGGCATGGCTTGGTGGCGGCTAGGGTTAGGGTTGCCCTCGGAGTAGGCGGAGGCGCGCGGCCCTCGGCGGTCGGCGGAGGAGGAGATGGGGGAGGCCCTCGGCGGTGAAGCGCAACCCTCGGTGGAGGAGGGCAGCCCTCGGCCCTCGGCGGTCGGCGGAGGACGAGATGGGGGACAGCGGAGGCGCGTGTCCCTCGGCGGAGGAGGAGGAGATGGGGGCGCGGCGGCGTAGGTAGGTGGTGGGAGAGAGAAGCTGGGAGATGGGGGCGCGCCGGCTGTGCAGGAGACGATGCGCGCCGGTGGAGGAGGAGGAGATTGCATTCGGCTGTGCAGGAGATTGGTTTGTGGGCGGTGGGAGAGAGATGGAGATAGGTTTGGAATTAGGGCGCCGCGGGTGATTTGAGGAGATTACAGATATACCCTAATGAATGTAGTGGGATTTTTGGAATAGGAGGGTATTAGCGTGAATTCACTGTGCGAAAAATTTGGGGCTGGTGGCATTGGGCCGACTGAATTCAGCCCATGGCCGGGAGAAGAGGCCCTCTTGCCAGGAATTTACATAATTTAGCTTCATTTTACGTAATTTAGCTTCCCACTTTGCATTCAAATTTAGCTTCAATTTGTTTCCATAATTTCATCGAAAAACTTTTATCTCATGTAGCAGGCAACAAATATAAGTTCTCATGTAGGAGTTTGAATAATTTGTCAATAGATTTGGTACTTTTCCATCATTTAATTGAATTTCTATGCTCTAATTGAAAGTAATCCTAAGTTCAACTATTTGTCCCTCCAATAAGATTCGAAAATTTGCACAAAAACTTTTTATAAATTCCATTGGAGACCATGGATTGGAGATGGAGACAACTTACGTTGTCTTCAGGAGACAATTCAAACTTTTATCTCCAACTTGTCACGTACGTAGTAATTGCAATACTATCTACATTTGTTCCAAAAATTCTAAATATTGATGTGGCAACATATTTTAGGTTTATAATTAAGCTTGTAACAGAAAATAACTATTTTGATAAAGTTGGAGCATACATTGTTCACAAATGTAGACAACTCTCACACAGTTCATAGTAACTCAACTCATACTTTAAGATTGAAGTAGCTATGTTCAGAATTGTCCCAATGAGGGCCTCACATATGTTTTTCTCAATATGCATAACATCAAGATTATGTCTCAACTTCAAAATTTTCCAATATGGTAACTTCCATAAACTAACCATCCGGCTCCAAATTCGCCGCACATGACCCCCTTCCATGTCAGAATGCTTCGTCTTCCCAGGTGTAACATCTTTAACTTTCTCCAGTTCAGCCAGCAGCTCTTCTATAGAGAATTGACCTGGTTGGTCATTGCTTTCATGAAGAGCAGCAAACTCATTGTTTCTCCGCAAACGATGTCCTTTTGGAAGGAATCGAAAGTGCCCAATATACCCAATTTTGCTCCTTAGGCTGTATGAAAGAGGGTGCTTGTCACAATGAGTACATGCAAAATAGCCTTTCGTGGTACGCCCTGAAAGAGTACTCAAAGCTGGGTAGTCATGGATGCACCACAGAACTGCAGCACGAAGGCTAAATGTTTGGCGAGTATTAGCATCATAAGTACGCACACCCTTCCAAAGTTCAAGTAAATCTTCTATAAGAGGCTCTAAAAATACATCAAAGTCCTTCCCAGGTGATTTAGGTCCTGGAATAAGCAAAGCCATCATGAAGTTTGACTCCTGCATGCATGCCCAGGGTGGAAGGTTGTATGGCACAACAAGTACAGGCCACATGCTGTATCTTGAGTTCTGTTCTAAAAAAGGATTGAACCCATCAGTAGCAAGCCCAAGTCTAAGGTTTCTTGGATCTTTTGCAAAATCTAGATATACTCGATCGAAATGTTGCCATGCCTCGCCATTAGCTGGGTGCCTCATTTCTGTCTCATTGGGCTGCCGCTTTAACTTGTGCCATTGTGCTTCTTCTGATGCTTCTTTGGTTGCAAACATCCTTTTTAACCTAGGTGCCAATGGAAAATACCGCAACACTTTCTGAGGTATCTTCTTCCTTTCTGCATCTTTCCATCTTAAGAGACCACAAACAGAGCAATTATCATAATTGGCATATTTCTTTCTGAACAGCACACAATTATTGTAGCACACATGTATTGATTCATATCCGAGACCTAATTCTTTAAGAAGACTCTTTGCATCATTATATGATTTTGGGAGTGTATTGCATTCCGGGAACGCCTCAGCCAATAGCTTCATTACTACAGAAAAAGCAGAATTGCTTATCCTATATAATGACTTCATATGAAGGAGCCTCACCACAAAGGAGAACCTTGAAAATTTGGCACAACCAGGATAAAGCTGACGCTTTGCCTCTCTCATGGCCATTTTGAAAAATGAATCTTGATCCTGATGGTCTGCATTACCTTCGTCAATTTGTCCATCATGTCTTGTTTGTTCTTTTGCAGTGTGCAGGTCTCCTAAAACCGCTTCTAAAGGATCAACACCATAATTGTCATCCTCTGTTAGTTCTACATCATGTAGGGAACAATCTTCTACATCATGCACATGAATAGGATCATCAATAACATCTACATCCAAGTTCTCTCCATGATGAATCCATCGAGTGTAAGTACTGTCCATTCCATTCATCAATATGTGCTTCTTCAATCTAGCCTGATTCATGTATTTCTGATTAAGGCATCTACCACATGGGCACAAAATTTCAACATTCTCACTGAATTTTCTGTGAACGAAGCTCATAAATTCTTTCACACCAGCAATGTATTCAGGGGAAAACAATTTTCTATGCACCCAAGTTCGATCCATCTGTTCATCCATAGCACAGCAACCAAAATGAACAAGTACATCTACACCAAGTCAAAAGAAACACTCAACAATGGCGGCCGGCACATACATACCGTGGACACTCAACACTGGCGCAGCAGGAGGCAGGGATGGCGCATCGCGGCGTAGGTGGAGGCGGGGACGGCGCGGCGCGGCGCAGGTGGAGGCGGGGACGGCGCAGGTTGAGGCGGGGACGGCGCATCACGGCGCAGGTGGAGGCGGGGACGGCGCGGCGCAGGAGGAGTCGGGGACGGCGCAGGTGGAGTCGGGGACGGCGCATGTGAATCTCTCGATCCATCTGCTTTAGCTATTTTAGCTCGGCCGCAACTCTCTGTTTATAAAAGGAAATAGTCCAATACCAAAACACAAATGAACTAGTAGCCTAGTGGTAAGGCAGGTTTCGTTCGTCCGCGAGGTCTCGGGTTCAATTCCCGGTCGCAGCAATTCTTTTTTGCCATTAACCCGCAGGCCTGCAGGCCCAAGCCGAGCGTAGCGGCCCAACAGCAGCAGCGGCCGGCCCAAGCGTGCAAGCAGGCCCAAGCCGAGCGGCCCAAGCGTGCAAGCCGAGCAAGCAGCAGCGGCCCAAGCATGCAAGCAGAGCGGCAGCGGCCCAAGCGTGCAAGCAGAGCAGCGGCCAAGCCGAGCAAGCAGCAGCGGCCCAAGCGTGCAAGCAGAGCGAGCAAGCAGCAGCGGCGGCCAAGCAGGCCCAAGCCGAGCGTGCAGGCCTAGCAGCCCAAGCCGAGCGTGCTGACGTGGCGGAGCAGCGACGTGTAGCCGGAATACGTGGCGGTGCGGCCGACGTGGCCGGCTGACGTGGCGGAGCGGCGACGTGACGTGATGACGTGGACTGAAAATGGCGACGAATTTATTAGAACGTCACAGATTTTGGAACAATTTGTGACGAATTTATTATTATGTCGTAGGTTTTGGAACAATTCATGACGAATTCATCATAACGTCACAGGTTTTGGGCCGCTTTGTGACGAAACTGATAAAACGTCACTATATTACGGGCCTCATATCCACTCTGACAGATTCGTGACGGGAAAATGAAAATCGTCACAGATTGTGACAGTTAACGACGTTCTCAGAAATCGTCACAAAAATTTCGTCATAGATTACAAGGTTTCTTGTAGTGCAAAATCACTCTAGGGGGGTTAATTAAACGGTTTGGAAAACTTTAACATGCTCAATAGACGGTTTTAAAGTTTAGGGTGTAAAGTAGCCATGATGTCAAAGGTGAAACGATTATGTAGACTTTTTCATGTCTCTAGATATCAAAAATGTTGTCATCATCCTCCCGTATAGAAGGAGGAGTGAGCCATGGCATCTCTCGAGTTGGCACCATAGTAGGCTATCTCAATCTAAATTTATTGTAGCAGGCGGTGCAAGGTCAGGGATATTGGTGATGGATAAGTTGTCATGCAAGTGCAAGGTCTTGGCTCTCATGCACAATACTTGGCTGAGCAATCTTAGTACGTTGTTTGGTAGTACTAGTAGTGCCCTGCAACGATCGGTGCCATGTTCATTTGGCTAATAAGTCATAGCTAAAAATACTGTTGGCTGATTTGTTGTGAGAGAAAAATATTATTCGTTGGCTAAAAAGTACGGCTTATAAGTCAAGCGAACATGCGCGTGGGTTGGTATCTCATCTTGCATGCTAATGTAGCAGTGGGTGTGGTAGAACCGTCCGAAATAACACGTTTTACTAGACACTAAGCACCTCGAAAGTGAGCTACATCGGACAGTTCCGTCGAACACACCTCAAGAGAGAACTCGAAACAATCCACGTTTTACATCCAGAATCCAATAATGAGTACGAACTTATAATACTTAGTCCATTTTATACAACAAGAGTTCTTGAAAATTATTTATTACAATACTAGAGTTCAGAGTGCGATAATTAAATAGCGGAATGAAAATAAACATCTAGCAGAAACGATATAAGGATCCGTCTGTGCCTACTAGAAGAATCCTCCACACAAGAGCTACTCCACAAGCTGCACCTGCAACATGAGTAAAATAAACCCTGAGTACACAATGTACTCGCAAGACTTACCCCACTAGTGGGAATAGTTTTTCGATTCTCAAGGATATGATAGGCAATATGTGTTTGTTGTTTTCTTTTTTATTTATGAAAAGTATTACTAACAGTTCATCCTTACAGTCAAGTTTTATTAGCAGTGATGATTACTTCATTAGCTAACCATTCTAGGTAAGCACTTATTCTACTTTTAAGCAAGGGTTAAGCAATCAGAACCATTTCACCATGTTTCATCTTTCAGTTCTTACTACGGTGCTAGACCATAGCCAAGTCATACCGTCTCACGAAAACGATGATTCATGAACCAATGTATCCCAGCTGGGTACCCTGAAACACACGTCTCGTTTGTACCCTAGGCACAAACAAGACCAACCCATTTCACTCCTGTCACGAGGTCCAAGTCCCTGTCCAACTTGGACTCCAAGCCCCCACACTTGAGACCCGGTCTCAATATGGTGCTTAGACATCCACCTTTCCCCGTCTCCAATCAGTCGGTACGGAAAGAACTGGAACCCAGGACAAGAGCGTAACGAGCCTTCCCGCTCCCATAAGCAAATATGTGCTCAGGATAATAAGTCTGTGACCTGACTATCATTCACAGCAACGGACGGTCCTTAATCGACATGAATAGAGAAACGGTGTAACCAAGCTAAGCCCCGTTGACCGCGGGACAACCTGTTACACCCATCAATACCTATACCATATCCCTGTCCTGTCTTCATTTTTTCTTTCATCATTTTATTATGAGAGTAATAATAATCCCCTATTGTGAGCAACGGCAGGTTACTCACGCTACCGATGACCTAAGCATAACATCTACAAGAACCTGCACTAGTAAGACTCTTAGGACAGGTGTATCTATGCATGTGGTTTTAAAAAATTCCTGTAACGTAAATGCACAACACATTTTTATACAGTGAATTATAAAATAGAGGTTATTCACCGGGGCTTGCCTTGGGCAGGCGTGGTGTCAGCTGAGTCAGTTAGTGGCGGTTCTGGGACCTCTTTCTGCACGAGAATCTCCTCCTCGTACTCCTCGACGATCTCCTCGAACTCGTGATCGCCGGTGGTCACGATCTCCGCCAACTCGTTCTCTACATGCATGCAATGATGATGCAACACTTAGCATTTACGCAACAACAACTCTTAAACTAAGAATACACATACTAAGCTCCTAAGCTAGTTCTAATGACTAAGATAATAAGATAACTATTATTTTCATGAAACAAGGTGTTGGGTTCAACTAACAACATTTAGCTTAGTAAATCAAGGATATATCTTTATTTTTACTAATGATTTAATGTATATTGAAACAAAGAGCATTTAACTACCCTAATGCTTAGTCTATTCTAAAGTTACAAAAATTATAGTGAGCACATAATAATACAATGAAGCTACTATAAAAATTTCAGGACTAAAGCTATCACCAATTTACCATAAAAATTCCTGCAATAATAAACTTAATATTATTAAGCATCATCAAATGATTTAATAGCCCCTAATGTCAACACATATAAACATGAACTAAATACACCAGCAGATAGAGCACAATTTTAGGAACCTAACAAAATTTATTTCATAATTGTTTGGACACCTACATGATTTTATATTAATTACCAAAGATCAACTCAGAAATTAAATTAGAAAACCATTTCTAATTCCTTATGGAACGAAAAGTGAATCTTTCCATGCGGCCCATACGCGCGGCCCGCGCGACCCAACGTGCAAGCGCAACGGCCCGCTGAAGCGGCCCACGCGACACTGCCCTGCGCTCGAGACGGCCCACGGCGGGGGAATCCTGCGTGCACTGGCGCTTTTGCAAAATAGACCTCGCACTTCTCCCGAATTATAACTAAGTCCTAACGCTATTTCCCCTTCTCACAAGACTTCTCACTTAACCCACCGCCTTTCCTGAAACTCCCCCGCGCGCACCCCCGGCTAACCCATGCTCAGCGACGCGGCGAGCGGTGGCATGGGGTGGCCACACCGGCCACCAGAGACCCACACTGGCTCGTCGGTTAGGCTGACACTCAACTATGGTCCAACCGCCTACACCGAGCAGCAACGCGGGGCGGTGGGACGCACTAGAGCGAGCTGCGGCGACGCGCGACCATCCGCGATAATGACATGACTGCTCCGGCGAACCAGGGCACCTAAGGACCTAACCGGCTAGCGAGTGAGCATCAATAGACTACCATGGACCTAGCCGAGGTGACGGTTGGAGAAGAGGAGATGGAGAAGGGCTGACCATGTGCGGTGACGTACCGCGGCGGCACGGTCGTGTCAGCGATGACAGCGAGATGGTAGCGGTTTGGCTAAGGTGTGCAGGGTGAAGAGGGAGTCAAGGCAATGCTAGTGGTGCAGGTGAATTGGTTCAGGATGGGCGGTAGGAGGGCTGCCCTCGACCATGGCCGAGCGCGGCCTTAATGGCACGGCGGTGGGAAAAACTCCAAATTGGAGCTTGGCCTTGCACGATTCAAGGCTGGGTGGGGTCGGGCAGCGAGAGGACATGATGTTGAAATCGTAGATGCACTGAATTGAATGGAGGTGATTGTTTGCTAGGTAATTTGATGGCACGGCTCGACAGCGGCAGCAGAGGGAGAAAGAGAGAAAGAGAAAGATGGGGCGCGGCAGGTGGGCTCGGTTGGCCTCGCCTCGGCAGGATGTGGTCGGCGTGATCATGGAGGCCCACGTGCAAGCGCTGAGGACAAGCGCCCTCGTGCACGACCGACATGGCCCACGCGACCGCAGTGCCATAAATGGCAAGGCGACGGCAAGCTCTACCATGTGCGCGCGGCTGCGATGAGCACCAAACCGGGCCAGCAGCAGGGTAGGGGTGTAGAGGAAGGCACAGACGTGACGGTGAGGCGATGGCACCTGCAGCGGCTGTGTCGCGGCATAGGGCGGGTCGACGGTGCGGCAAGACAGCCCACGTGCCCGCGGTGGCAGAGCGAGCGGCAGCAGCGCAGCACGGCGTCGTGGTGGCGTCAGTAGCGGCAACACGATGCAGGGTAATAGTGTGCGGACGCAACGATGAGGTGACGGCGCCGACAGTGGCTTCGTCGCGGCGTGGGGCGGAACAGGCGGCATCAGCAACTCCGCGCGGCGGGGCCAACGGCAGCAGCAACTCCGTGCGGTGGGCTAGCGGTAGCCGGGCCACAGCCGGGCCAGAGGCAGCCATGGCTGGCCACACACGGCAGTGCGTGCACGCGCGACCAGCATGGCGACGTCGAGCGCCCGAGCTGGGTGACCGCGTCCACCCGGCGAGTTAGGCTGAGAATGTGTTGTGCACGTATTTTAAAGCACCTATGACAACTAAACAGTTGCTTCTGGACCTAAACCATCTTTATCATGCTCAAGATGTCATATGAGGCTACCAACCCGAGCTAAAACACGACACCACCTCCTAACTCGATTTCACAAAATAAATCGCCAAATATTGCACTGTCTTGCTGCTTATATATACTTAAATTCTTTTAAGTCCTTGAGCTGAATTTGATTTCAAGTTCCCTTTTTAGGCTATTAGAAATGTTGGCTAGCAATGTTATTTTTCCACGACAAGTATTTCATTATCATCTACAAAGTTCATATTCCAATTATATTTAAGTGCCACATATATGTTCTATAGTATTTTTATTCAATAAAAATTGATTTTAAACCCTACTTAATATACATGAGTTGTGTAATAGTTTCTTATTTAACATTTTTATTGATCATTTTAGGTTGCAATACTTTATCTATTCATTCCATCACATGCATTATCATGTAAACATGATGCTCATGACATGGTTTAGTAATTTGTTTAGAGCGTAACATCGAGGGTGTTACAGTGGGCCCAACTAGAATGCGTAGGAATAGGTGGGCATGGCCACATCCACATGATGGCTGGAGCATCAATATCAACATCTCCTCCATTGGCACCAATAATTTTGGAATTGTCTTTCAAGTTGGAAATGATGTCACCCATATACAAATTACTAGTAGCCTTTTGCAAGCTTATGGCTGGCACCTCTAGTTCATTGACACTGCAAGTAGTGTCACTGACTCTTCGAGTGATACCTTTGTGACCACCGGTAGAAGAAATCTCGACATGTAAAAATTTGAAAAGTTTGATGCGTAGAAGTGATTGAAAAAGCCTTGGATCCCTCAAGGAAATATACGAATCTGAGTAGGCCAATGATTTGTTGTTGCCATGCATTGCTATTGACTGTGATTCTATACTTGTAAAGTCACCACTAGTAGAATCTTCCTTCTTGGAGGCATCTTCCCTGGCCCATGTTATATGGGTGGTGTCAATGCGTAGCACCTCTAACTTTATCTTCTTGTTTTCATCATGTGGCCATAGTATTGCATGGAGCTTCTCACATCCCAAAAGAAAGATTTGCTTAAGGTTCTGGGCTTGAATCACACTGAGGTCAAGGGTTTCAATTGGTGTACCTGACATGTCTAGCTCCACAAGGCTACCAAACTGTCCTATAAGAAACATGGATTTCAATTTGGCACATCCCCAGAAGGAGATCCTCTTTATCCTTTTGGGACAATATTGCTGGTGAAGGAAAATGACTCTAGTGATGGGGGCAAAGTGTTGTATTCAATTTCTTCTAGCTCACCACAACCATTGATGATGATAGTCTTAAGGATGTGCCAGTTTGATAGGTTTGGGAATGATGAAATATGATCTCTATCATCAGTGGCACCAGTAATGCCATAGTCCTTAGATGATTTGGTTAACACATGGGTTGACTTGACTACCTCATCTTCTTCAAATGACTCTATAGACACTACCACTCGAAGCTTGAGCATCCTACTTTTAGAACAATTACAATGATGTAGATACATCATGCTCCTATTGTCTGCTCCTTTTACATTCAACTCCCTAAGTTCAACCATTAGATCCAACATCTCTTTCTATGGCAACCAATACCAGTTTGTGTAACTCAGCTCTAGTACCCACAAATTCTAAAAGCATGTTCTAATGTCTTGGCTGCAACCCTCTTTTTCACCATCATGTGGTGCAAGGTTTGTGTCTTTGCAATGGTCGAGCAGGAGGAACCTTAGGTTGATGCAACTTAGGAATGGGGGAGATGAATAACTGAAGATGCAGCCAGAGAGATGTAACACTCGTAGCTTACTCATGTATGATTTTTCAAACATGCTGCCTACTGATATCCTATTGTCAAAAGTGAAGAAGGATGTTGGGACTTCTGCTGCTGCTTCATCTTGGCTAGTGAGTGAAACCTAGTGTCGTTCACTATGCCTCCACTTTTTGTCTCTTAATATTTCATATAAATTACCCATCGAACTCAAAGGCCAATCTAAATTCATGTTCCTATGCAGAGCATCACCGATCTCCCATGCCGATCTACCATAATCATTGGCATCCTCTATGATTCCATCACATACCCAATAGTTGGCTGCATGAATGGCCCAGTTTATGTTGTAGTGTCATCTTAGCACCATGTACAAGATGTATTCCAAGACAATCTTACTAGAGTCAGGTTCAAGAACACCACTGTACCTAGCAACTTCCTCAGCCTCAGCATGCAGGAAGCGAAATAAGACATTAACGACTGCATTTCGGGTGATAATACTTTGCGGGCCAACCGATATGAACACATCACTCAACCCAGCTAACTTCTCCATCTCAACCTCCTCAAAGGCACCATCACAGAGCATGAACCTACCTGCCTGATAGGCCCACAACACCCTCTTGCTCATAACACCCATGACAGGGACACCACATTCCCACAGATCCACATAGTTGCCACTCCCATTGTGGGACACCACAAGGAATTTACAATTGCTAAGTTCGTTCAAGATTGCCCACTTGACATGCGGAATCACACCTCTAGCAGCCTGCTCCACCCCGTCAAAGTCATCCTCCTCATCACCCTGGTCAAAGAATGCCATCACCTCCTGGGGAAGCCTTAGCTCCTCCGCAATTGCCTTCTGCAAAGACCTCTTGTTTTGCCAAAGTGAGCAATCGATGTGGATGATCTTGTCCGAGCCTGCTTCTTTCCTAGTAGCAGCCTCTGATAGTGGTAATCTAAGTTGTTTGACGACCGCTTTGAGGATGGCAGATGCCCCTAGCCCCATTCCAGCAAACCAGCCATGCAAATATATCACACCCCACTGTCTTGTACGTTTCAGAAAGCCAATTATCTCCTTCGCCGCATCATCAACATTATCTGCTTTGATTGTGATCCCCTGCAATATTGATTACTAATAAATAATTAACACTTCTGATGAATCAATAGTACTATATATATACAAGTGCTAATAGCTGCAGCATGATGTGGGTTATTATTTGATATGCATTTATCATATTGCATTGTACACATCTATATACCCTTTGTCGTAGATGGAAGGTGTACAAAACTAAATATATGCCTTATGTCATAGAGATGGAGGAATGTTTTGCGGTGTCTACAAGAGGCAAATGTCGCAAACTTTATCACACTACAAAAGAGCGAGTTTTTATGGGGGGTTAACCCTCTTTCATTACCGTTTGATATTGACACCGTTTCATATGAGTCTTCCGTCGTCCGAGATCTTACTCTCCCTCATTAATAACCGTTCGATCTAGACGCCGTGTCATATGATCCTTTCGTCGTCAAAACATCTTACATTTCCCCACGCCCCACTCAATCCCTTGGTCATGTACGCCTGCGCAACGGACTTAATCACAAAGCTCGACTCCCTCTCGGTCACAGTGCGGCAACACGCCAGCAAAACGACTTAATCATACAGCTCGACTCCCTCTCGATCACAGCTAGCACCTAACCGTGTCCTACCCAGCCATCATGCATGGCCTTTCTATATGCACACGTATAAGGACTTGAAGGTGGGCAGGAGCTAGCGGGCCTAACGCTTTCTGCAAGATTAATTGCGTCGATCTAATTGCAATGTACGATGATTGGCTTCTGTGCAGCCGGGCTGTTAGTATTAGTCTCAAAAGCAAGAGATAATTAGTTCATAATTTCATATTCATATATAATTTTGACAATATACACAAAAATATTTAAGAAATGTTATTAATCGAAACAAAATGAAAAATGCTTGAGAAAAAAAAACTTCTAAAGAGAATTAATTTTTAAAAGTTCTAAAGAGAATTTATTAACCTGGAACAGATTAGCGCATCATCATATCATCGAATTAATGGGCAAACCATATTAGCTACTAATATAGAGAGGAAGAGTATATGTAGCGACCATGCACTTCCTTTCGGAACTGCTACTGTAAAAAACAAGTCACTGCATTAATTGCTCAATTACCTTGACCACGGCGTCAAGAAAAACCAGTCC
Source organism: Miscanthus floridulus (assembly GCF_019320115.1). NCBI lineage: Eukaryota > Viridiplantae > Streptophyta > Magnoliopsida > Poales > Poaceae > Miscanthus > Miscanthus floridulus. The sequence continues at coordinate 5,610,457 of NC_089598.1, forward strand.
AGAATTCCAGATAGAGTAGCAGCTGAACACGTACAGGTACATCTATCTATCTATCTATCTGCAATAAGATGAATCGATCGATCTCAGCGGCAGGTGGAGATGAAACGAAGACGAACTGTACATATAAGTAATGTTTGTGATTTCTGAAGTCGACCGACAACCCTATATATATACACTACTACAGGATTGGCTTATTGTCTCGGGCGGTAACGCCCTTTAGTCCCGGTTACCGCGCCGGGACAGCGATCCCGGGACTAAAGGTGGGTCATCGAGCCGGGACCAAAGAGGGACCTTTAGTCCCGGTTGGTGTTACCAACCGGGACTAAAGGCCCTCCAGCCAAGTAAACGTGGCCGCACCCTTTAGTCCCGGTTGATAACCCCAACCGAGACTAAAGGTTGTTTTTTTCTTTTTTTTGTTTCTATTTCTATTTTCCTTTTTTTTTATTTTCACGCTGCTACCAGGTTTTTTTTGTTTCTATTTCTATTTTTCCTATTTTTAATTGATGATTCGTTTTGGTTTTTGAATACGCATTCTACGCTGCTAGAATATACGTACGTTTATAATGTTCAACATTTTGTATAAACTATAGCACGAAGGACCTTTAGTCAAGGATCAGCGGTACAATCCTGTTCAAGTTCGTGTTGCTTGGTTCGAGAGCTGAGCTTTTAAGTCAGCTTTCACTCTTCTGTGCAAGCGAGGTGGTGCTAATAGGTGGGACTGGCCAGCAATTCCAGCATATTGCGTACTGGGCCGGCCCATCGAGGCTCCTGTAAACGCCCGGAACTAAAAGACCTTTAGTCCCGGCTGATAAACCTTTAGTCCCGGATCGTAATACCAGTCGGGACTAATTGATTTGGTCGTGTTCAGTTGCATCGGACCAGCCGGGACTAAAGGTCTTCGTTTCCAGTGTCAGCAATAAATGCAAGCAGGTAAATGCAAGCCGGGACTAAAGCTCGTAAATGCAAGCAGGTAAATACAAGCCGGGACTAAAGCTCGTAAATGCAAGCAGGTACAAGTAAAGCACCATCAAGTACGTCTTCGTTTCTTATTGCTACTTTAGTTCCGGTTGGAGTTTCAATTCCTACATACAAATGCAAGCACGACAACCGGGACTAAAAGCTTGAAACATACATATGGGTCCCGGTTGGAGTTTCAACCTCTAAGCTTTAGTCCCGACTGAAGTTTCAAGCTCTAAGCTTTCTAGTACGAGTAAAGCACGGCAATAAATGCAACCAGGACTAAAACTTAAAGCTTAGAGCATGGCAATAAATGCAACCGGGACAGCACGCTGTCAGTCCCGGTTCAAAAGACTGCATGTTACAGTTTCAAGCTTTAGTCCCGATTGGAGACAGCAACCGGGACTAAAGGTCCCTTTCTAGTCCCGAACGTAGCCTCCAGCCGGGAGTAGACTTTTACTCCCGGTTGGAGGGACCAACCGGGAGTAAAAGTTAACCTTTAGTCCCGGTTGGTAACTCCAACCGGGACTAAAGGTCTCCTGCAGCAAAAGTCTGCCGCAGTAGCTGTTGGGCAGGAACCTTTAGTCCCGGGGGCAAAAAAAAAATGTCAAGACTAATACCAAATTGAGACATCGTTCTAAAGTCTGTTCTCTGGTAGTGATATGATCGCACGAACAAGCTGCTTTTTGCATTACTTGCTGCTCTATTATTCCTTGCGTGCTTCCCTTTCGCTTTGGTTGTGCTCTACCTTCACGCATCATCTATAAACAGATTCTTTGTTGGTAGATGGTAAATATGTAAAGGTAAAGTTAAAGTCTGTCTCTGTAATGTAAAGACGAAAGAAAACATTGCTAATAAAGAGTAACTAGACAAATTAAATGAAATACATGATCATATAAATGTCGTGAAACTATACAAAGCGTGCATCGATATATAGTTTTAGCTGCCTAGCTAGATGTCAAAACATAAGCTAGCTAACTCTCGACCGTCTAACCATGCTCCCTTCTCTTTCAAATATACTCCAATTAATGACGTTCATGATCAGTTAAATACATGATAATAATGTCATAGATTTAAAAATAGAGGGAGTAAAAAGTGATGCCCACTAAGCTAGATCATGCATATCCATCTGGATCTGCACCTCAAGATCTTCCCGAAACGTATTCGTTTGCTTCCGTTAGCTGTTTGGCTGATGGTTTATGTGGCTGATAAGCTGACTGATACTGATTTGTTATGAGAGAAAAAACAATGTTCCATGGCTCATAAGTTCAAGCGAACAACAGTGTTAACTTCTTTTCTGCAAAGCATAGTCATCGCTCGCCAGATTCTTTTCTTTCTATACAAGTTAATAATGATCATAATTCCTAAAGAGAAAGGAAAACGTCAAAAGCTGTTAAATTTGTCTAGGAGGAGCCGGCGGGACAGGATCACGGCTCTTCAAAAGATTGGTAAAAGCCAACCGTGAGTTTACACGCTGGTTAGCCTCTTCCCGAGTCATGTTTTGATTCAGGATGACATATTAGATAGAATTAATCCCACTAGCAGATAGATGGACTTTAATCCCGATTGTCTTCAACTCGAACTAAAGGTCCTTCAAGAATAAAAAATAATAATGTCTCTCACCTCTATGCCTCACGTGGGATTTGAAACCAAGACCTCATATATTGCCTCGCATGTAACTTTCCACCCACCTACACAACACATGTGACTTTAGATGTGATGCTTTCCTTTTGAACTAACCTGTCGGAGGACTTTTAGTCCGGGTTAGTAACACCAACCGAGACTAAAAATTCTTCATTAGTTCAGGTTGGTGTTATCAACCGGGAATAAAGGGTCAAGGCTGTGGACTAATGCTCCAATTAGGGGGTGTTTGGTTCCCTATCCTAAATTTTAGTCGTTGTCCCATCGAATGTTTGACACATGTATAGAGTATTAAATATAGACTAATTACGAAACTAATTGCATAGTTTACGACTAATTTGCGAGACGAATCTTTTAAGCCTAATTAGTCCATGATTTGACAATATTTTGCTACAGTAAACATGTGCTAATGACGGAGAATTATGTTTAAAAAATTCGTCTCGTGGAATACTAACGGATTATGTAATTTATTTTTTTATTAGTATCCGAACACCACATGCAACATCCTCCCGACACACCTCCTAAGTTTTAGTCGCTGGATCCAAATACCCCTTAGTCTCGGTCCCAATTCTAGACAAGACTAATGTGCTGAACCGAAAGTCTTTTCTCTACTAGTGTCCATCAACCCATGCTCGATGGAACTAAATCGAGCGCCACATAGGTAACACAGAAACTTCACATTTCGTCTGGGCCCTAGACACGTGGGCTTCCCACCACGCGGGTGCAGCCTAATAGGCCCAACCACGGTACCTCTTTGGCCTTCCCTCATCCGTCGTCTTCCTCAGTTGGTTTGTGCTTGCAAAAAAAACCTTTATAGTGTTTTTTATTTGGTGCCATATATATCGAATTTTTTTCTGTATTTTTAGTATACTTATTTAGTGTCATGGACGTTGATATTTTTCTGCTAAATTTAAAATAATAACTTGACTTAGAAAACCTCTAAGATTTGATTTCTTTTTGAGACAAAATAAGTACTTCTATTCTATAAATAAACACCAAAATATCATAAAAGATTCATACACTTTCTTTTTTGACTGAAGCTCCTTTGAGACTAGGCAAAAATATCGATCAATTACTGGGGCCTCCGTTGGTGCGCCAATCGGCGTGCCAATGTATACGCGCTGGTCAGTTTGTTTGGCAGAAAGTGGTTCTTGACGGACTGAAGTTGATGGAACTTTTGACGCAGACATTTTTGACTGACTTGGAGGACGAAGTGGACTCTTGTCTGTATGTTAGTTGCTACTACTACTATATTTACTGCCACAAACTGGAGTCTGTGCATCTTCGTAGTAGCAGCACAATGGCCGGAATTGTAGTACCACCCTCCACCTCGCACCAAGCTATATATGCATGCAGCGCTCTGCTTCTTACTTGTGGCTGCCGCCGCCGCCACCGCCACCGCCACCGCCGCAGCCACCACATCGGCGACTTTCATGGTCAGTCTTGCGAATGCGAAGTATAGTAGCCGCAGCTGCTTCGTGTCTGAGAGGGTGGCGCTGATGTCCTTCAAATCAGGAATAACCGACGACCCCGCGAACCGGCTAGGCTCGTGGAGAGGCCATGACTGCTGCCTATGGCACGGCGTTCTGTGCAGCAATAGGACTGGCCATGTCATAAAGCTCGACCTCCGCAACAACAACTTCGAGGATGATTATTTATCTGATGATCTCAGCCGCAACGTCAGTTGGCTGCGTGGACAGATAAGTAACTCTTTGCCTGACCTACCACATTTGAGGCATCTAGATCTCAGTGGGAACCTTCTTGGTGGTGTGCCAATACCTGCATTCTTGGGCTCTCTCAAGTGCTTGAAGTATCTCAACCTCTCCTATATGTGTTTTGTTGGTAGGGTGCCGCCTCAGCTAGGCAACCTGTCCAAGTTAGTTTACCTTGACATAAATAGTGAATTCAATTTTGGCAACAATGTGCACTCACCTGAGATTTCATGGTTGGCACAACTCACTTCACTGAAGCATCTCAACATGGGTCGGGTGAACATTAGCACAGTGGTTGACTGGGTTCATACGGTAAATACCCTTCCAAATTTGAGAGTAGTACGCTTGAAACGTTGCGGCATTGTGACTTCCGCTCCATCGCTATTACATCTCAACCTTACAGCGCTATAAGGTTGAGATGTAATAGTGATGGAGCGGAAGTCACAATGCCGCAACGTTTCAAGCGTACTACTCTCAAATTTGGAAGCGTACTCCTTAAACAGTCAAATTGCACCCAACTGGTTCTGGGATGTGACTAGCCTTAAGAGCCTTGAGCTTAATCGTTGTGGGTTATTTGGTCCCTTTCCTGATGAACTGGGAAACATGACCTCACTAGAAACACTGGATCTCATATTCAACTATCTTAATGGGATGATACCAGCAGCATTTCAAAATTTATGCAATCTGAAGGCTCTATATCTCTCCTACAATGACATTGGTATGGACATAACATATTTGATGGAGAGGCTACCAAGTTGTCCGCAAAGGAAATTGCAGAAGTTGGATCTGAGTGATGCAAACTTAACTGGAAATATAACATATTGCCTAGCAAACCTAACCGGTTTAAACGATCTTGATCTAGGATCAAACCATTTATCCGGTTCTGTGCCCATGGGGATTGGGGCACTTACAAACTTGACTTCTCTGGATCTATCCAACAACCATCTAAGTGGTGTAATATCACAGGAACACTTTGCCAACCTAACAAATTTGGAATATATCTCTTTATCAGATAATCATCTAGAGTTCAAAGTTGACTTTGACTATTGGGTTACACCATTTCAACTGAGAACTGCAGCGTTTGCATCTTGTCACATGGGCCCTGGATTTCCTACATGGCTTCGGACACAAAACCATATTGACTGGCTAGATATTTCAAACACAGGTCTTACTGGAACGATTCCAGATTGGTTCTGGATTGTTTTTTCGAATGCTACCGAGTTGCACATCTCCTATATAACAATATTAGTGGTGAGTTGCCCCGGAATTTGGACTTCATGTCATTGGAATTCCTATTTCTCCAGTCAAATAATCATACTGGTTCGGTACCACGGTTGCCTAGAACAATTATGATATTGGATATCTCAGAGAACTTTTTAAATGGGCATCTTGTTAGGACTATAGGATCATCTAGGCGCAGATCTAGCGGGTGCATACTTCTATTCGGGATAAACAAGCCTAGATCCGATCTAGAACATGAACTAGAGTAGAGAGAGAGAGCAAGGGGTATGGATATAGCTGACCATCGGTGGGCTTGGCGGAGGAGCTCGCCATGGAGATGGTGTCGGTGCAGCCCGGGTCGGTGGCGGCGCGGTGAGGTCCGAAGAGTGGCGGCGTGGGCGGCGACGAGTCGAGGAGGACAGTGGCGGCGCTTCCCGCCGCTGCTGCGCTCCCTTAGATCGGTTAGGGTTTTGTCGGTGGGATGCTTTGGCAAAACTGGTGAACCTCGTACCGTGAGCCGCTGGCCCCCACCTCTTTTTTATAACACAGTGCGACGGGGGTCCATCAACCATGATTTGATTAGAAGCCCCCGATTAGGGCGCTGATCAGGGTCCAAGCTGGCCGTTGGGCCAACTTGGTGGAGATCAACATAACATTCTCTCCCTTGATCTCAACTTATGACTTAAACTTAAAATACTTATCTCTTTTCCCATTTCATCACAGATTAGCGCATAGAGCATGTCTCATCACAACGGTTAGTACCATTGGATTAACAGCTACAATACACCTCTCTATTTTGAAACAGATTATCAACTAGACCCTTATTGTCCAAGAATCATAGGCTTTCCCGTAAACCCATGCCAGATAAGTGTTCTCTGAACACATTGTGTGGTAAGCCTTTTGTAAGCGGATCCGTGTAACACCCTGGTGTTAAGCATGCATTTGGCATTGGCATTGCACGAGCACAAGCATCATTGAGCATTCATGAGCATGAGCATGTCAAACTCTATCTTCAATATCTTGCTTGTATCACATGTGATGCCTTTTAAATTTATACCTAGGCTAGGGTTTTCATGTGATCAATGTGTGAAATGCTTGTAGGACCTTAAGACTACCTTAAACATGTTTAGAATGTCACATGGAACAACTTTGGTATTCATGGCTTGGACTAATTTTGCCTCTAAGTTATGGTTATAGTGTAAGTTACTATTTTCAAGTTGTATGTTTGACCTAAGTTGAACTATAGCATAGAGTGTTTGCATGGAAGTGCACCCATAAGCAAAGTTGTAGTACTTGACTAGAGTAACACCTTTTATTTTTGGGTCAAGACCTAATTCGGTGCATAGTATGCTCAAAAATAGTTCTCAAGTAGCAATAAAATACTGTTCTAGCACTTGAAATTTTTTCTAAGTCTGGAATTGGGTTACAGTTTCAATGTACCGGTGTTTGACGCATTGTAGTTCGTTAACTGGGCCGATCTAGACCAAACTCATTTAAGCAATGTTGTAGATCTCGTGTAGCTCTACAATTCTTGTTAAAGAAGTTTTTGTAATTAACAAACGGATTAGGAGATTTAGCTGGATGAATTGGCGTTGTCAGTCGGGCCATGGGTTGACTGAATCAGCTGGGCTGATTCAGATCAGCCGCCGGTTGTGGTCGACCGCACGCAGCGCGCGCGCCCGCCGTGTGGCACCCGTACGCCGCCGTTGGCCCCGTGACGCTGTGCCGAGGTAGAGGAACCCAGCGACGTGCTGCTGCTGCTCCCATTTCATATCTCGTTCACTACTCTCTTCTCCACGTCGCACCGAGGCGACCACGCCCGCCATTGCCGCCACCATGCTCCACCCGCTCACTTGCTGAGCCTTGGTAAGGGCGTATTTTGCATCGCCGTCGCCACAATCTCGTCGGAGCGCCGCCGCGCGCTCGGCTTACCGTGGCCACACCGTTCCACCGCACCTCCTGTCCTCCTCTTCTCTGGTCTGTAGTCGCCTTGTGATCCTTTTGCTTAGGCAGGAACTAGGTTAGATGCTACTGCTTGGTCGTGCGGGAACGCACCGCCGCTTCCGCCATGGCCGCCGAGGTGCTCGAGCTCGCCGTTGCCGAGCTAACCCATCGCCACCCATCTCTTTCGCGCGCCTTAGGTTGAGTAAGCCTAGACCTAGCGGATGGCATGATGGAGACCTGCCTTTTGCCGCCGTTTAGCCAGAACGGCGAGAGCACCACCGTGCTCTATGCGCTGCCGCCACGGCATGCACGCGGTCGGAGGTCACCGCCGCCTCACTGGAACCCTAACCACGAAGCCATAGCGCACCTCACCGGAGCCGTGATGGCCGAAGAACGCTGGCGTACCGCGGCGCTACCTTCGTCGTCCGCCATTGCCGCCGACGAGCTGTCTTCGGTGAACCCTAGGTCGCGTCTTCACCACCAACCGACGCGGCTTGTTCTGGGGAACACGTTGGTGTCACCGTCATCGCTGGTGATCTCACCGCCAGCGAGATATGGCTGGCCGGAGCACTTCCCCTATCCCGGTGTCGCTGACGCGTGGGTCCTACTGACCAGCGGGCCCCATCTGTCAGTCAATGTGTTTGTTTTGATTTTTTTATTTTTCATAGATTCGAATATCAACTTCAAAAATTCATATCTAGAGCTAGGAGTATCCAAATGGAGTGAACCAAATTTTGTTGGAATCATCATGAAGCGTAGTATTTGATAAAAATATGAAACTTACTGTTAGGGATGTTTTTCTAGGAGAATTAAATGGAGGTAGATAAGTGCTTTTAAATTGTTTGCATAACTTGAGCTAGGAAAGTGATAAAATTGTGATTCCAATTTTGTTGATCTTGTGTTGACTTGCTCTAGTTAGGAAAAATATTGAACTTGCAGTAAACTTGATTGGAATAGGGTCTTGCTATTTATCTTTTAATAAATGATGTTTTCTGAGGAAATTCATAAGGATAAAAATAAGTAACATATTGCTATGCAAATTTTTGTACAGTGTTAATGGGTTTGAGGAAAGCTAAGAAAAATATGAAATATGTTGTTGACACTTTTCAACAGGGATAACTAATTTCACTAAAATCAGCCCTTATAACTTGCCATTTATGTAGAGGGTGTTGTGCTTGTCTATTTGGCATGAAATTTTTACAGTAGGCTATTGGGATCATATATGAACCACTGTAATTTTCTCAAAATTTATTGTGCACTTTTGTTATATTTTTATTATTTCACATTAGTGTCCAAATAAATTAATAAAGGCATTTAAATAATTTATTTGGACTTGACCATCATATTTTCTAGAGTGTGTATGATGCCTATGAACTGTTGGTACCTTTGGTTGTGCCCAATTTTGATTTCTAGTACGGAGTAAAATATTATGGCTCTAAAATTCAATTATAGAAGTTGTTTGCACAGATTCTGTTGCTAGGTGTTTTGCATAGGCAAAATAGAGTTTGCTGTAAAAATGGTTAATGACAAAGTTATAGGAAATTTCTTTATCTAGCTTGTGTCAGAATTTAAGGGCAACAGACCAAATGGTTTAAGAATTATAGCTGTTTGAAGTTGGTCTTCTGAAATGCTTACTCTCTGAAGTTGTAGGGATATATGCTTAGCCATGTGTCAATGAATTAAGGAGACCGGGCGGGATCGTGATAGAGAAGCAACAAGGAATGGAGGTCTTGGGTGCCTATCTACCCTCGTCTGTGTCGATTAAGGACTGATTCGCTGTACGTTCTCATGTCATGTTGAACGCATGCCTAGCACTTAATTGGCCAAATCTAGTGATACGACCACAAAGCCGAGTAGCTCAATTCAGGCCAGGCCCCGATAAAGGAAAGTGCACACACTAGAGGCAGTAAGGATGTGCGGAGAGCTAATGGCGTGAGTCCAAGGGCGGGACCGGGTCCCAATCTTCCTTGCAGATTGGTAGAATCTCTAAGAGTGCGGCGTTGATTGGACCCGCGAGTTAGTCCTGAATTGTACCAAAGGTGACCTGAGGCTACCTTCACGGAGTGTGCCTCGATTTGTGTTAGGAATAAATTCCCCAGCTGGGCAGAAATCGATTCGAATTGTCGTCTCTCCCGGATAGTGAGAACTTAACAGAGCAACGGCAACGTAGAAGCACTAATTGAAACTTGATGGTTATGATGATGCTCAAATTATTCTTATACCGGATATGATTACTAATGCTTGTTAGCTTAATTAAGTGATTGCTCTAGTACAGGTGCTAATCTAGAGATGCTTAATTGAATAGGTATTCAAATTGATGCTAGAGGTACTAAATCTTCAAATTATGTTACTTAAGCTTTTATGCAAAATGTTATCAAGCTAACTCCACCTTTTGAAGCCATACATACTCCTTGGTGTCTTATTATTTAGTTTATGATGGGTAAGTCTAGCTGAGTACATTCTCGTACTCAAGGCTTATTCCTATTTGTTGCAGATGACGTGATGTACCATGGTTACTGCAAGCATTGCATAACTTCTGCAGTTGATGGAGAGTAAGACCAAGGGCATGGCCATTCTATATCATCCCCTCTATGTGTTTTTGTTGAAGATGATCCTAAACTGGATATGTATTTGAACTATCGTGATGTTATTTCAAAACTATGTTTCTTCTGCTACTTCTAAATTGAGTTGTAATAACTTCGTTGAAACCCCGATGTATGAGAACTATTTGTGAACCTGTTGTAACATATGACTGGTTGTGTTGAATCATGTACGATCTTGGTTTGTACATTGGTTTGTTTGAGATCCTTCATGATTTCATCGGACTACTAGGTTTATATGGGTTTAAGTATGACGGTTCGATCACTTCGGTGATTGCTATTGTACTTGTGCTCTTATAAATCAGACGGTTCTGTTACAGCTGTAAGGTCGAGATGGCGACTAGAGGGGGGTGAATAGTCGTTTCTAAAATCTAATTGCGTCGGCTAATCAAAACAAATGCGGAATTAAAATAATTGGTCTAGCCAGGACTACACCCCTCTATCTATGTTCTCTAGCACCTTACAAAGATCCTAATTAAGTAACTAAGGTGCCGGGCTAGGTAGAGCTCACCTAATCAATTCTAGAAGCAAGATCACATAAACCTATGCCACTAGTACTTTAAGCAACGAGGAGCTCCTACACATGCTAGTAAGCAAAAGCACAAAGCCACCTAAGCTTACTAGCAATTCTCAATAACAAGACAACCAAAGCCAAATTAGAGAGCACAATTACTTAGCTACATAAACCAAATTAGTCACGCAAGGGAGCAACTTCTATGCTACACAAGTGTAAGGTCGAGATGGTGACTAGAGAGGAGGTGAATAGTCGTTTCTAAAATCTAATCACGCCGGCTAACCAAAACAAATACGGAATCGGTATAGCCGAGACTATACCCCTCTATCTATGTTCTCTAGCACCTTGCAAAGATCCTAATTAAGCAACAAAGGTGACGGGCTAGCTAGAGCTCACCTAACCAATTCTAGAATCAAGGTCACACAAACCTATGCCACTAGTACTTTATACAACAAGGGAGCTCCTATACATGCTAGTAAGCAAAAGCACAAAGCCAACTAAGCTCACTAGCAATGCTCAATAACAAGGCAACCAATGCCAAATTAGAGAGTGCAAATACTTAGCTACATAAACTAAACAATGTGACTAACAAGGTTATACAAACCAAATTAGCCACGCAAGGGAGCTACTTCTATGCTACACAAGCAAGAAGGTAACTAGTAAGCTACACAAGCAAACTAATTACAAGAGCAACTACACAAGCATAATATATATGAAGGTAATTACAAGCTTGTATAACGAGGATGCAAACCAACGGGAAGAACAAAGTTGACATGGTGATTTTTCTCCTGAGGTTCACGTGCTTGCCAACATGCTAGTCCCTGTTGTGTCGACCGCTCACTTGGTGGTTCAGCGGCTAATTGGCATCACCCGCCAAGCCTGCACGTCGGGCACCGCAAGAACCTACCCTGAAAGTGAGGGTAGCTCAATGACACGCTTTACTAGAGTTGCTCTTCGTGGCTCCCGCGGGGTGAGCACAATGCCCCTCACAAAGCTCTTCTCCGGAGCACCGCACAAGCTTCTTGTGGGCTTCGACGGAGACCACCACCAAGCCATCTAGGAGGTGGCAACCTCCAAGACTAACAAGCACCACCGGCTTGCAACTCGATCACCTAGTGCCACTCGATGCAACGTCACGATGCAATCACACTAGAATCGCTCTCTCACATAATTGGATGATCACTATCAAGCATATGTGAGATGGAGGGCTCGTAGGCACTCTCAAGCATGGACACAAAGTCCCCAAGGTGCTTAGCTGACGGTCAAAGGCCAACCACCACTTTTATTTATAGCCCTATGGGCTAAACTAGCCGTTACCCCTTCACTGGGCAAAACTCGGGACGATCGGACGCTCTGATCATATTGACCAGACGCATGACCCCAGCGTCCGGTCGCGCGATGCATGCCACGTGGCACCGGCTTCAAACACTGAGCGCCCGATCTCAATGGTTAAGTTACAACCAGACGCAGCACAGTGAATGACCAGACGCTGCTATGCCAGAGTCTGGTCATTTCCAGAGCTCCCCGAGCCTCTGTTTTGCGACCGAACACGTCCGGTCCACCATGACCGGACGCAGACCAGCGTCCGATCAGTTCTGTGCCCACGCGCCTAACTCCAGTGCCGCCTGCATCACCAAACATCAGCATTGACCGGACGCAGACCCTGAGCGTCCGGTCACAAGACCGAGACCGCGCGTTCACTACTGCAACTGACCGGACGTAGGATCCAGCGTCCAGTCAATGCGTGACCAGCGTCCGGTGCACTATGTGAAACCCTATCTTTTCTGTACAGGGTGCCGGTGGCACCGTCGGACTGTCCACAGTCTACGGACAAACACTCCGCCGGTGAAGTTCCGAACCCTTGCTCCCAAGTGCTAAACACAATATGTAACACCTTTCGCCTCTGTTTCTTCACCGAGTTGATCCACATCAACTCCAACTTCTTCTCCTTTGCAAATGTGCCAACACCACCAAGTGTACACCACCATGTGTATGTGTGTTTGCTTTTTCACAAACATTTTCCAAAGGATTAGTCACTCAACTTGCCACGACACTCGATCCTAGCGATGATGCAAAGTTAGATCACTCGAGTGGCAATAGATGACCGATATGCAAACAAGTTTGCCCCTCTTGATAGTACGGCCATCTATCCTAAACCCGGTCATCAACTTCTCTACACACCTATTACCGATGAAATGAAATGCCCTATGTTACACCTTTGCCTTGCGAATTCCATTCCATCTCCTCCATTGTTGATGCAACACATGCACCAACATGATCAACAATGATATAATCCACTTCATATCATCACGTGATCATATTGGTTCATCGATCTTGACTTTACTTGCTTTTCACCGTTGCCTTCGTCCATCGGCGCCAAGTCTTGCTCAAGCTTCATCGCCACGTGGTCCATCGCTCCAAAGCCTTCGACTTGCCCTTCACGCTTGCAACCGGTCCATCAAGCCAAGTCTTGTCTTGATCTTCTCTAGCTAGATCATATGACTCAATGTCATGTCTCATGTGTAATAAGATCCTTCATCATCACATGTGTGAGCTTTACAACATCTCCAAGCTATTTTCACCTTCATGGCATATGTTGCTCACACACATGTACCTATTGACTAATCACCTGTGTATCTCACATAAACACAATTAGTCCACCTAGGTTGTCACTCAAGTACCAAAACCACACAAGGACCTTTCAACATCCCACAAGCATCTTCTTTGTGCTTACATGCTCAAGACTAATAGCATGATCTCGGACTTTGTCTTTCACAACGTAGAACTTTATGTCAATGTGTTTGGCAGCATAACTTGACCTATTATTGTGAGCATAAGTTACTGCTGGTTCATCATCGCAATATAACTTGAGTGGTCTATGGATGCCGTCAACCACTTTCAACCCGAGCATAAATTTCTTTAGCCAATTAACCTACCCGTGGCCTCATAACATGCTACAAACTCGGCATACATCATGGACGATGCAGTGGCGGTTTACTTGGAGCTTTTCCACGATATGGCTTCCCCTGAGAGAGTAAATACATATCCTGATGTGGATTTTTTCTATCATCTACATCTCCCACAAAATCTAAATCCAAATACTCCTCTATACGGAGGGAATTGGATCTTTTGTATGTTAGCATGAGACATTTTGTGCCTTGCAAATAACGCAAAGCTTTCTTCACCATTCTCTAGTGTTCTATTCCTGAATTACTCTGATATCTGCTAAGTATCCTGGAATTAAAAGCTAAGTCAGGGCATGTACATACTTGAGCATACTACAAGCTTTCGACAGCCGAAGCATATGTAACCGCTTTCATTCGATCGATCTCATATTGGTTCCTAGGGCATCGGAATTCCCCAAAACTATTGCCCTTGACTATAGGAGCAGGTGAAGGCTTACACGCATGCATACTGAATTCCTTTAGAACCTTTTCTAAGTATGCCTTTTGCGATAATCCTAAAACCCCCTTTCTTCTATCTCGGTGAATCTCTATTCCTAAAACAAACGAAGCTTCACCAAGATCTTTCATGTCAAAATTTGAGGACAAGAACTTCTTCATCTCCAGTAGTAGATTAACATCACTACTAGCGAAGATGTCATCCACATACAGGATTAGGAAAATGAATTTCCTATTCTTGAACTTTGTATAAACGCAATTGTCCTCTACATTCTCTTTAAACGCAAACTTTCTTATCGTTCCATTAAACTTTAAATACCACTGTCTAGAGGCTTGTTTTAAGCCATAAATGGATTTCTTCAGGCGGCATCCCATACGTTCTTTTCCTTTCATGACAAAACCTTTTGGTTGTGCCATGTAGACATTCTCATCTAAATCCCCGTTAAGGAAAGCCGTCTTTACATCCATCTGATGTAATTCTAAATCATAATGCGCCACTAACGTCATTATGATTCTAAAAGAATCCTTGCATGAGACTGGAGAAAATGTCTCATTATAATCTATTCCTTCTCTTTGCGTAAAACCTTTTGCCACAAGTCACACTTTAAATCTTTCTATATTCCCTTTGGAGTCATATTTATTTTTGTAGATCCATTTACAGCTTACTGTCTTGGCTCCGTTAGGAATTCTTTTTAAGTCCCAAACATCGTTGGTGCTCATTGATCTTATTTCATCTTACATGGCTTCAAACCACTTTGATGAGTGAGCGCTTCTCATGGCTTCTTCAAATGAGGTGGGATCACCCTCCATTTGAAATTCTTCACATTCATAGACTTTGTAGTCATCAAGAATGGCTGATTTTCTAGCTCTTTGAGACCTTCTGGCGGTCTCATTAGATGACACTTGTTCTATATGTGGCTGTTGGTGCTCTTCCACATGTGCGACAACGGGTTCTATAGGATTCTGAAGAACAGGTTCCTCATGTTAATTTATTGTTGCCATGGGAGAACTAACAACAGGTGTTGTCACTACAGTGTCTTGTACTGTTGGTGCAGCAACAGGTAGCGAGAAAAATGGCTCCTGAACCATCGGAGTGGGCATGTCTACCCACTTCTCCTCAAGGTTAATTTCTCGTGCTACCATGCTCCCGCTGACCATATCATCCTCCAAGAACACAACGTGTCTTCTTTCTACAAACTTCGTATGTCTGTCAGGACAGTAGAAATGATAACATTTTGACTTATCTGGATAGCTAATGAAATGGCAACTGACTGTCTTGGAGTCTAGTTTCCCAATGTTTGGGTTAAATACTTTAGCCTTAGCTGGACAGCCCCACACACGTAAGTGGTTAAGTGAGGGTTTCCTACCCATCCACAATTCATATGGTGTTTTGGGCACTGATGTCACACCCAATTTTAAGGATAAAATTGAATGCACTAAACTCATGTGTGCCTAGGAATCAATCACACACATAAGTTGACAAATTACAAAAGTATCATCACGGTGTATCTTACATCACGAGTAATACCATAACATAGTCTTACATAACACAGCGGAAAATAAAAAGATAGCTCTCACATGGAAGCTCTAACACAGGGACGGTCAACTGGTTGACCACAAGCCTAATAGTCCTCAGGAAACTCCTCATACACGTTGTCATCTGTTACCCATCCGGGATTTTTATCCAAATAATGAAAGTAAACAAGCGTAAGTACTTCCCGTACTTAACAAGATAACATGGGGTTCATGAGGCTCAAAAAGGATGACACTGCTTTACTGCTGTTAGCACTTTTAGTAAGTCAAGATTTTATCATCAGTGATTGTCAAGTTATGCTTAAGCTCCCATTTAAACCCACATGATCAGGTATCAGAATCATTTGAATTATATTATCATCATAGAACATCATAAATGAACAACAATAATTAACCAATTATTCTGTGAGTTTTTCGGGCCGCTCGTGACCGTGAGCACGGCTGTTATAACAGTTTGTAACCCTCTGAAGAGGTTGTGCACAATCACCGCGAGTCGTGATTCCCATATGCCCGGGTTAATTACTCCCATATCACTTCCAAGGTGAGCGGGCAGGGTACACTGTGAAGCCATTTCATAGGTTTCTCTAACAAGTTAGGGTTGCTAGGTTTCCTCGGCAGGCAGATGTAGAAACCCCCTTTCCTATGGCACATATCCATTGCGGCTATACACATAGGAATAGAGGCAGTCATATACCCAACGTGGCAAGCCCCTTTTGCGCCATAAAGGTAACCTCTAACAAGCTATAAAAGGTCATATTACTGAGCTAAAGTCAGAGACATATGACCCTCACGGTTGCACTATCAGTCCCAACTTTTGTCGACAGATAAGTCCTTATGGAGGGATGAGAGCATCATGATCGAAAGTCATTAGCTCCTTCGCCCTATAATTCAGTTGTTTAAAAGCCAATTTCACCTTTTCGTTCCATAGAACCATTACTCATTATGTAGATCATGTATAGTTACATTGAGCGCTAGCAAACTACCCATATGCATATAACCCATAGGAGACAAGGAACATGATAATCAATCACTAGGATGTCCTTATAGGTATCAAAATTAGACACATGCAAATGAATAATTAATAAAGGTGAATAGGCATCAAGGTAGATCCCATGCTATACTTGCCTTAGTTAGCAAACTCCTGCTGGTCCTGCTGATCGTCAAAGAACTCTTGATCACCAACGTTCTCCTCACCATCTGAACACAACCAACACGGCAACATACAACATTCCAAAGGCATTCATGCAAAGCAAACAATCCTATAGTTAGAACAATACACCAATAGTATAGAAAAACAAGATAAAATGTTTCTAAAAAGAATCTACGTCTCGCTACGATCACGTCAACGCGAAGTTCACGAAAAACGGAGCTAAACGCGAAAGTTATGATTTAAACGGGATTTTTCCTATAGCAAATTAATTAAGTAAACCTAACCATGAAATTTAAAAGTTGCAAACATGATTAACAGTGGTACTAATACGTATATTATGAAATTACAAAACTAACGCAATTTGAACGGGTCGATTCGGAGCTAAAACGATGATTTTATAAGCAAAACAGTGCAATAGCATTTATGTAAATACTGAAAACGTATTTTGGACTAAAACAGTATATTTTACGTTTTCAAAAGGAGAAAGCGTACTCAGGAAATGTGTTTTGGACTGCGGGTTAGGATTTAGAAAAGCTCAGGGACTCCTTAGCAAAACTGCCACGCGAAGGGGTACGGGATGATCTATGTCGATGGATCAAGAACGATCAGCTCATATTAGAAATGAGAGGGAGAGAGAGAGGTGGCCGGCAGCCGGAACAGTAGCAGCCACGGCCGCACACCATGGCCGGCGGCAAGGACTCGCCGGAGCGATCGGTACGGGGGCTACAGGCCACGGATTGCGCATCTGAGAGCACCGGGGGAGAGGGGGGGTGCACGCGACCTTGGCCAGGCCGAGAACGGGGCCGGAGGACGCGGCTGAGGCGGAGGTCGCCATGGCCGGCGATGCGGAGCTCTTAGGCGCATGCGGCTAGGGCTCTAGAAGCCATGAAAATCGAAGGTAACGGCACGGGAAGAAAGAGGGGAGCAAGGGGGTTCTCACCGCGGGGAAAAACGAGGTCGAAGACGGCTCGGGTTAGATCTGGGGAAGGAAACGGGCCAATAGGCCAAAATGAGGAAGGGAGAGAAAAAAAGAAACATTTTTCTTTTTCCAAATAAATTTTCCAAACTCAATTTCAAAAGGTTTTTAAAACCTTTTAGCATTTGAAACAAAACCACCCATCACAGAAATAAATATGCAACAGCATGAATGCATCAACATGTTTCTATCCTTATATTTACTTTTAATTTCATAAAAAATATTATTTCCTAAATTTGAAATGCACATATAATTGCATAAATAAATCAAATTTAACTATTTTGAAAGAATGCAAATTTTTTGGTATTACAACTGACTTGCTTGGTACTCGATTGAGAATATGAATGGTGATTTTTAACGCCTCCATCCATAAACTTATAGGTACGGTGGAGTTACTTATCATACTTCTCACCATATCCACTAAGGTACAATTGCGTCTTTCAACTACACCATTCTGCTGAGGCTTGTCTAGTGTAGAGTATTGGGCAACTATGCCATTTTCCTATAAGAACTTTGCAAAAGGTCCAAGAACTTGGTCATATGGGGTATGTCGATCGTAGTACTCCCCCCACGGTTGGATCTTACTATTTTAATCTTTAAATTGTGCTGATTTTCTACTTCAGCCTTAAATATCTTAAATTTATCCAATACTTCTGATCTTTTCTTAATTAGATAAATATAGCCATAACAAGAACAATCAACTGTGAATATTATAAATGAATCATAACCATCCACACTTTTCACAGAAAAACGTCCACAAATATCTATGTGAATTATTTCTAAAATTCATATGCTTCGTTTGTCATCTTTCTTTATTTTCTTAACACATTTTCCTTTTATGCAATCAATGCATTATTCTAAATCTAAAAATTCTAATGGTGGAAGAATTGATTTCTTAATCAATCGTTCTATTCTCCCCCTCAAAATATGGCCTAAATGACAGTGCCATAATTTCGATGATACATCATGAATTTTCTTTCGCTTATTTCTTGCATTCATAGACGAGGAGACATTCTCATTCTCAGTGCTCACATCATTCACATTATTAGAAAGCGATAACAAATAAAACTCGTCTTGCCGGAAGGCAAGACCAACACACTTATGATTAAACATTATCTTACATTTGCCATTACCAAAATGGCAATGAAATTTATTATCGTCTAAATGTGAAACACTTGTTAAGTTTCTATGCAAAGAGGGTACATAAAGGACATCTGTAAGCTAAAGTACAAAGCCATCATTTAATTCTAATGGGAGTTCTCCAATGACTTCAACTTCAGCTTGGAGTCCAATTGCCACCTTAATGTGTCTTTCTACTCTTTGCAGAGTCCTCCTCGTATGGAATCCCTATAATAAATTTGCAACATAAATAGTTGCACCTAAATCAATCCACCAAGTAGATTTTGCATAACTTAAATACAAGGACTCATCTATGAATGTAATAATGTCCTCACCTTTTCTCATCAGGTGCTTTAGAAAATCTGGACAATTCTTCTGATAGTGTCCAGTCTTCTTGCACCATTTACAGGTGTCCTTGTCCACTTGAACATAGTTGGATTTTTTATGATGATCTGTTTGAGGGGCCTTTCCTTATGACTTAGAGGAGGAGCTATTGTCCCACTGAGGTTTCCCTTGTGGTTTGTCTTTCTTATTGTAAAAGTTCTTCCTTTTATTTTCCTTCACATGGTTGGTTGAGTCACCATGTGAGCTCTTAAGCCTCTCCTCTTCTTGCACACACATTGCAATGAGCTTCTCAATGTCCCACTTGTCTAGTTGTAAGTTATAGTTCACAACAAAAGTCTCATACTCTTTGGGTAAAGAAACAAAAATCAAATGAATTAGGAACTCATCCTTGAGCCCCAAATCCATTGGTTTGAGTTTAGATGCCGTGTTGCTAATTTTCAATATGTGCTCTCTAATCCCTCCACCAGATCGAGTATTTGTCATTAACTAACTTCTTAATAAGAGTGCTTGCATAAGCCTTTGAAGAACCAGTAAACTGACTCTCCACTTTCTTGAGATACTCAGTGGCGATGGTACATTCTAGGATCAAACCCCTTATTGGATCCTCAATGGTGCCCTTAATCACCATCTAACACTTGCAGTTTGAACTATCCCACTTTGCACGATCAAGATCATACTTCATTCTCACTTCAGCGTGGTCAAGCTGCCGAGTAGCGAAAACTGGATCGGTCTCATTTTCTGCCCTCACCGGGTCCACAGGCTCAGTGGGACACGGAGAGATAAGTGCTAGATCATTGTCTAAGAGTGCAAGTGCTATCTCAAGCTTATCTCACCAAGTGTTATAATTGCTCCCATTGAGGGACGGAATGGACGAGATAAATGTCATTGGGTCAGCCTGAAAACAACATCAGAGAAAGTGAGAAACATTTGACATTATAATTGCATGATGTAATTTAACGTTGGTCAAAATTAAAACATGTAATAATCTTCTACACTAATTCTATATCACCGTTGAGCAAAAATAGAACTAATGCATAAAACTCATAAATAAAATTTATAATATTGCTATCATCAACTTTGGTCAGAAAATAGCAATATCATAAATACAACATTCTTCTACATTAATTCTATAACACCGTTGGGCATAAATAGAATTAATCCATGAAAAAACAACTCATGAATAAACTTATAATATTATTATCATCAACGTTGATCAGAAAATAACAATACCATAATTTAACTTAAACAAAAAATGCCTACTCCTCCAATTATAACTTCCCCGTTGGTCTAATTTAATTAGAGGATTGATATAATCATAGCAGCGGAAACATAAAATGGAAATTTATCTACTTTTTAGAAGCATTTTACTGTACTCATCTACCCTTTGAAAAAATTATTCCGTTGGTTCAAATTTTGACAGAGATGTAAAACTTTAAATTGGCTAAAATTCATCTAAAATTGCTTCTGAAAATAATAAAACTAAATACAAGACTGTTACTTTGCATTTCAGCCCGAAGGCCTACTCGCGCGATGCGCTTTCCTACGGCTCAGCAGCAAAAATCGCCCGTGGTCGAGCCGCGCTCCCACGCCTAGGCCGCAACCTGGGCCTGGGCCGGGAAAGTGGCTTCCCGCTTGGGCCACATCCGGCCCGGCCGCTCTCGACAGTCGGATCTGATCGGACGATCACCCTTCAACCTCGGAGGAACAAAACTAGGTTCGGCCTCCTCCCTCGTAACCCTAGACTCCATTCTTTCCTTCCCTCTCCTCTCTTCAGCGCGTAGCCGAGGCAGCGGCGAACACCCAAGGCGGCCGGGGAATGAGGTGGTGGCACCACCACGGGGCCCCTCGCCGACGAGCGCACTCGCCTGAGGCTGAGCACGCCACCGTCGAGCGGCCTTGCGACATTGCCCTTAACCTCGAGCTTGAGGCGGAGGGCCACGCAATGGCGTGACCTCCCCGGCCGGCAGCTCGGGTCTCTACCCGCATGATGGCGGTGCCCTCCTTCCCGCTCAATGGCGGTAGTGCCGGCAGTCAGGAGGGCCCAGGTAGGTCTCCCCACTCTGACTTCTATTGCTAGGGTTGCGGTTAGGGTTAGACTATTTCTTCATGATTCAAACCAATCGATTCATCTCCTTCTAATTTCTTCTTCTTTTCTAGCCCAAAACCTAGATCTACACCTAGAACAGGCTCAACTAATACCATTGTTAGGACTATAGGATCATCTAGGCGCAGATCTAGCGGGTGCATACTTCTATTCGGGATAAAAAGCCTAGATCTGATCTAGAACATGAACTAGAGTAGAGAGAGAGCGAGGGGTGTGGACATAGCTGACCATCGGTGGGCTTGGCGGAGGAGCTCGCCATGGAGACGGTGTCGGTGCAGCCCGAGTCGGTGGCGGCGTGGTGAGGTCCGAAGAGTGGCGGTGTGGGCGGTGGCGAGTCGAGGAGGACGGTGGTGGAGCTTCCCGCCACTGCTACGCTCCCTTAGATTGATTAGGGTTTGTCGGTATTGTGCTTTGGCACTCCTCTCTTTAGCGCGTAGCCGAGGCAGCGGTGGCCACCCGAGGCGGCTGGGGAATGAGGTGGTGGCACCACCACGGGGCCCCTCGCCGATGAGCGCACTCGCCTAAGGCTGAGCACGCCACCGTCGAGCGGCCTTGCAACGTTGCCCTTAACCCCGAGCTTGAGGCGGAGGGCCATGCGATGGCGTGACCTCCCCGGCCGACAGCTGGGGTCTCTGCCCGCATGACGGCGGTGCCCTCCTTGCCGCTCAATGGCGGTAGCGCCAGCAGTCAGGAGGGCCCAGGTAGGTCCCCCCACTCTGACTTCTATTTCTATGGTTGTGGTTAGGGTTAGACTGTTTCTGCACGATTCAAACCAATCGATTCATCTCCTTCTAATTTCTTCTTCTTTTCTACCCCAAAACCTAGATCTACACCTAGAACAGGCTCAAGTGATACCATTGTTAGGACTATAGGATCATCTAGGCACAGATCTAGTGGGTGCATACTTCTATTCGGGATAAACAAGCCTAGATCCGATCTAGAACATGAACTAGAGTAGAGAGAGAGAGAGTGAGGGGTGTGGACATAGCTGACCATCGGTGGGCTTGGCGGAGGAGCTTGCCATGGAGACAGTGTCGGTGCAGCCCGGGTCGGTGGCGGCGCGGTGAGGTCCTAAGAGTGGCGGCGTGGGCGGCGGCGAGTCGAGGAGGACGGTGGCGGCCCTTCCCGCCGCTGCTGCGCTCCCTTAGATTGGTTAGGGTTTGTCAGTGGGGTGCTTTGGCAAAACTGGTGAACCTCGTACCGTGAGCCAAACAACCCCACCTCTTTTTTATAGCGCAGTGCGATAGGGGCCCACCAACCATGATTTGGTTAGGCGCCCCGATCAGGGCGTGTATCAGGGTCTAAGTTGGCCGTTGGGCCGACTTGGTGGAGATCAACATAACACATCTGTCATTAAATTTTGAAGCTCTAGGGTTACAGGTTGTGCATCTCTTCTCCAATCGTTTAACTGGGGTTATTCCTGCATCAATTTGTCGGTGGAAGCAATTGCGAATACTGAATCTGTCAAAAAATCTCCTCGAAAGGAAGCTTCCTGATTGTAGCATCAATGATCTGAAATGGTGGAACTCATCTACCATAAACTCTTCAACGGCAAATTCTAGCAGTGCAGGTTCTTCAAATTTGCAGCTCCATGCTCTTCTTCTGAGTGACAACAACCTTTCGGGTGAATTTCCCTTGTTCCTACGAATTTGGAAAAACCTTACTGTCCTAGATCTGTCCCGCAATAATTTTAGTGGTAAGTTACCAGCTTGGATAAATGATGAATTGCCACATTTGTTAATTCTTCGGTAATTCTTCGATTAAGCTCCAATTCATTTTCTGGTTGCATTCCAGTTGGGATAACACAATTTCCTGCCCTTCATATTTTGGATCTTGCAAATAACAGTTTATCTTGGACAATACCACGTTGTTTAGCTCACTTAAGGGCTTTCACTACAAGTAAGCCTTTAGATCCACAACAGAATCCTTTTATAGTAGAATATGATCTGGAACATGGATATAGACCAATGGGACTGGCTAATGACAGTTTCGCAGTGGAAACAAAAGGTCACGAGCTCAAATATACTAGAAATATAATTTTTCTGACGAGCATAGATTTATCTCGGAACAATTTAGTTGGACCAATTCCAGAGGAAATAAGCTCTCTTGTTGGAATGACAAATTTGAATTTGTCATGGAATCACTTTAGTGGACATATTCCAAAACAAATTTGCACTTTGCAATTATTGGAGTCTCTTGATCTCTCAAACGACCAATTTTCTGGTGAAATTCCTTGGTGCTTATCAAATTTGACTTCGCTGAGCTTTCTGAACATGTCCTACAATAATTTATCAGGCAAAATACCCTATGGAAATCAACTAGACACTCTGAACATAGATGATCCAACTTCCATGTATATTGGTAATCCAGGTCTATGTGGACATCCCCTTCAAAATCAATGCCCTGGAGATCAGCCAATTGAAGGGGGTCCCATCATACATAAAAATGGTTGGGTTGAAATGGATTTTTGCCTAGGTTTCATAGTGGGATTTGTGTTGGGCCTTTGCTGGTATTTTGTATCCTTTAATTTCTTCAAGCTATTTGACACACTCTACCACAGCTTATGCCTTCCATAGTCACTTGCATAAATTTGGTTGTATAATGCACGTGCAGAGTAAGAAAGCCTTATCAAGTTATATGTGTGTGTGATGCTTTACTAGGAGAGGTTTCTATCGGAATAAGGAGTGTGGCATTCTTATGTTATCTATTGTCAACTATAATGAAACACCATAGATCGTGCATGTTTTCCATGTGTTATCAATTTAAGTAGGTTTTGGTGGATTAGTGACTAATTGTTCAAAGGACTAATTTGTTTATTGAGATATAAGCAGGTCCAAAGCTATGTATGTGACAATCGATGATTGGCAAATGGCACCCCCCCCCCCCCCCCCCCCCCAAAAAAAATTCAAAGATTAAAACAAAATATTGAATTTTGAGAAGGAAATATAATTAATTCTTTGTATTTTAAATTGGTCATAAGAATGTCATACTGTCAAGGAGATTCAAATTTACTATCTGAAGGTATTGTTCACCTATACGACCGTTTAGCCCATTTACATGTTTTGTAAACATTGCACAGTGGTTTGCCATATCCGTTTCATCAAACGTTTATCCTGTTTAATCACTGTTTAGTTTGTTTAAATGGTCGTTTAGTCCGAATAAATAACTAAACGATAGGTGACCATTTAGTCTGTAGAAAAGTTTAGGCTAACATTATCTACATGTGTCTATATGCTTAAAGAACTGCTAAACAAACCTTTGTGAGATACAACCCTAGACTTTAACTTACCTTATTAGTGGCGTTACGTGGCCCGTTGTTGGTGCTATGTAAGCATGCAACTCGTGAACTGCAAGTGTACGGTGAAGTTGTAGATTTTCCCTCAAAGTATTAATTCCAACCCATGTTTATATCGAGTCCAAAAGGAACAAGTGGATGGCTTTGTTATGTACTAATCTTTACTAATGGAAGCCTTAGAAAGTGCGTAAGCTAATCCAATAAACTACACCAAAGACAGGGTCTAAAACTAATTATATTGTCACACGAGGTCGAAAGCAAGATAGATAACACGCGGAACTTCCCTAGGGTCTAGCTTCACTTGCAAACACATCTACTACACCAACAGTGATGCTCAAGCCATGCTAGTAATTGTATAAGAAGATAAGATGACAATGAGATAGAAATGATAGATAGATACATAGAAATAGAGAGGGAAAATAGCCCTTGCAAGATCTTGTGGGTAGTTTTTTTTTGAAAGTAAAACGGGGGGAAGAGTTTCCCCACCTTCTTCATTCCAAAGGCAAACACTCCAGTTACCCGGAGTGAGCAAAAGCAGTACCAGTACAATCGAGAAGGAAGCTACGCCAGCCATCGAGGCTGTTTACAAGATCAGGGTGAAGGTGCTTGCGCCAGACCACAAGGTCATCACAAACCCGCGAGATTACAGCTCTACTACAGGAAGTTTTGTTCCGGAAAACTTGACCAGTTCTATCGTCCCATAGTCTCCAGAGGATCGTCAGGAAAACGAACGGCCAAATTGACGCGTCGAGGCCGGGGGGTGCATTGGCATTCCAGACTTCATCATCGAACAGAGGAGAAATATGACTCAGCCCAATGACTCTCCAGAGTTCAGAGTTGCATGAGCAACCGAAGAAGACATGATTCCGATCCTCTACTGAATCAGCACACCTCTGGCACGTGATCATCATCAACAACATGCTTGGCGTGAAGGTTGACTCTTGTGCGCAACCTGTCTTTGAAATACAGCCAGGCAAACACCTTCACTTTGTTTGGTACTCGAGTCCCCCAGATGCGTCGATCATGTGAGTCCGTGTTGTCGCGTGCAGTGTCAAGAGCGGCATAGGCTCCCCGAGCAGTGTATGGCTTGCTGTTTAGCTTGAGCAGTCTTGTGTCTGGGCCGTCACCGAGGTTGATCCCCTGCAAACAAACAGTCAGGCTGTCTAGCTGATTGCTAGCAGCGTTAGTAGTGAGCCGGGGCCTAAGCTGCAAATCAAACCCATTTTGGAAAACACATTGCACCGATACATTAGGCCTAGTGGTATGAGAGAAAAGAGCTGCGTGAGTGATGTATAGAGGGCCGTCAGGAAGCCATTGATCTTGTGGGTAGTTGATTCCAGATGTGATATATTTACTTACCACCATGCAACCGTACAAGTCCTCCAAACCCAAAGAATGAACAACATATACGAGTGTATAATATGTATACCCTGCATGCATACATACCCAAAGAATAGAAGAAGGCATGAACCCAAAGGAAAACGAACAAAATTAATAGCTAAACAAATAATATCACTCTACATGCATGCCAAAATCATATCAAGGTGTATGGACGAAAGCAAGATCGATTACATACATCGACCACATATATAATGTGACACACGATTTCCAACTTCCAAGCAGAAAGATGCGACTTTAGCTTATGATGACGACTTGACAGCCATGGCGTCGTCAATGGCGTTCGGGCTGCTGTGTGTAATGGACCGATCGATGGGATGAGCCGATGAGACGACAGTAGTAGTACGTAGGTGATATGATCACGCGATGCCGCTGGTGAGGCCGAGTGCGACCAACGCCATGCGGCCATACTCCCTGTCGTGGCTGGCGACGGGGACATGCTCCTCGCCCTTCCAGACGTCCTCGCAGCTCTCGGCGGCGCCGAGCGCGGCGGCCAGCTGCTGGGACGCCTTGCCGTAGACGCGGGCGTGGAGGTTGTCGAGCGCGTCGCGCAGGACGTCGGCGGCGGCGTTGTAGAGGTCGAGGCAGTGGTGCAGGCGCGCGCGCGCGTGGGGAGACTCCTCCACCTCACCCAGGTCCTCGATCTTGGCCTCCGTCGCCGCCGCGTGCTCCACGGCGATCCGCGTCGCCAGCGCGGCCAGGTGGTGCAGGTCCGCGGCGTCGCGGCTCCGTGCGTCCGACGCCAGCGACGCCACGCAGTGGTCGTAGCTCACGCCCGACGCGCCGCCGGTCGTCGCCATCCGGCACGCCTCCTCGATGGTCACCACCACCTGCGCGCCGCACGGCGCCACGGCCGTGCCCAGCAGAAGCAGCAGGGCCGCGGCGGCCAGGTAGCAGAGCGGCGTCGCGGCGGTGACACCCCCCATGGTGGCGCTGCGGCGGCGTTCTTGCATTGCGTTGTGACGATGGCTTCGTTCTTCGATACGATCGTGCTGGATCCACGCACACTGTTATGATCTTGCTGGTGTAGAATGAATGCAACTATGCAAGTGCGGGCGCGCTCTTTATCGCCCAGATGTGTGCTAAGAGCTGGGAGGTGCGGAGTTCTTGTCGGAGCAGGCGAGACAAGTGTCTGATGCAGAGAGCTTCACTGACTGAGCGAGCTAGCAGAACCATTCAACAGCTAGTAGTAGTGCTTTGCTATTCTTGAGCGACATGAGAAAGCATATTGGTCTCTCGTTCTCTCTGGACCCACTTGTCAGCGACGTACACGCCTCTTTCTCAACACTTCAGAGAATTTTATTTACAACATGAAGAGATATATGGATAACCTAATAGAATACAAGCAGCAGTAAGAGCTTGGAGATCATATGCACTCTGTCACACTCACATAGGATTCTTCTAGCTATGGTCACTGCTCTGTCACACTGATGACTGATGAGTAATAAAAAGAATCACACTTTCTCTTGCTGTTCTACCTCGGCCACCTGAACTGGCTTCGCCGTCGCCTCAGCAGCAGCTTCCTCTTTCTTGCCCCACAGCACAAGGTAGAGTCCGAGAATAACCAGCACAGATCCTAGCACGCTGCAAGATGAAGAACACAAAGCAATAGTTAGCTAGGGAGAATGTTCAGTGAGGAACGGCACAATGTTCAGTCTTTAGTGAAAATAATTAGGCTGCAGTTAGGGAGCAGATCGTCGATGAGATGAGCAGCATGGTGTTGTGATTGTGACCTCACCTTCCAAGGTAGAGAGGTTCATGGAGGATGAA
Organism: Miscanthus floridulus; assembly: GCF_019320115.1. Taxonomy (NCBI): domain Eukaryota; kingdom Viridiplantae; phylum Streptophyta; class Magnoliopsida; order Poales; family Poaceae; genus Miscanthus; species Miscanthus floridulus. The sequence goes on from NC_089598.1 coordinate 5,638,137, forward strand.
GAGGTCGATGCCGGCAACGAAGATCTGAGCGAGCGGGCTGAAGGCAGCAGTGAACACAGGGCCTCTCTTCTCCACGCAGTATGTGAGCAAAAGGTACCCAATGCCAGATGCCACTATACCCTGCACCACAAACATGCATTCTGCATCAACAATGCTGCCACAACAGTGACAAATGTGTCTGCAGTCTGCAAGAGAAGAAATCTTACACAGTAGACCACCGTGGCGATCTCTACGGTTCCCCTGAGAGCCCACACGGCAAGGCTGCTCCTCTGGACCGACAGGGCGAGCGCTCCAGCCTGGACGAAGCTGAAGAGCGACATGAACGCCGTAGCCGAGTACACGGCCGGGTACTTCCGGGTGAACTTCCGCTGCAGGAGCAGCCACAGCGCGAAGCCGACGACGTTGGCGAGCATGGAGACGGAGCCCAGCACCCACCGGACCGTGCCGTGCTCGCCACTGCTGCCGGAGGAGGATGGAGCCATGGATGACGGTGACAGCGATGTGGTGGTGTGGGTCAGTGCTGAACCCTTGTAGAAGGTGAGCATCATTGCGCCGCCGAGGGAGATGAGTGTCCCTGAGATCTTGGCGCTCCCTGACCTGCTCCTCACCTCCAGTGCTTCAAATCTGAAAGATGAAGTTTATTATTGTGACTTGTGAGCTTATGTATATAATTAAGTGGGACTATATATATTTCTACGGAAAGCGCTTAAAGTAATCCATATATAGGAGTTAATAAGACATGTACAAGATCCTAGATGATCAAGTGACGATTTGAGCTAATGTGCTCTGCTGAGGACCCTTAGTTGTAGCATGTGCTGCTTAATTTGGGGCCATTTTAAAACCAGCTAACTTTCTCATGGGAACAGAGTTGAAGTTTCCTTTTTAGGCACTTTATTTAGGGCCCATTTGGCATGGCTTTGGCTCATGAAAAAACAGCTCTGGCTCTGGCTCGTATGGAAAAGCAGTTTTTTTCTAGCTCTGGCTTATTTTGTACGAAAACGTTTGACAAAACGGCTTCTTCTGGCTTTTCAGATTGGAAAGAAGATGTCAAATGTCCAAAATACCCTTATATTTATTTTTTTCTCTTTTCTTTTTCTTTTTTTCTCTTCATTTTCCTTTTCATTTTCTTTCCTTTTCCCCTTCTCTCTCCTTATCCGATCGGCCTTCCCTTCTTTCCCCCTCCTCTCTCCTTATCCGATCGGCCTTTCTTTCCTTCTTTCTCTCTTGGGCGGCGTCCAGGCCACCACCCGTGCCCCCACCTCCGTGCTCTCCGCTGGCGCATCAGGGGTCTGCGCCGCCGCCGGTGCTCCACCCGCGTCGCCGAGCTCCGCCATGGATGCCGCCTCCGCTCGCGCAATCAAGCTCCGCAATGGCCGTGGCCTCGGCACGCCACCGAGATCCAACATGTCCGCGGCCTCGGCACACCGCCGTGCTCCGCTTCGGCTGCTGAGCTTCGGCCCGGCCGTGGGCTCCGCACGCGCCGCCGCCCGCCATGGCGTCCGCCGGCCACCACCCCCGCCGCCGCCTCCACGCTGCTGCCGAGCTCGCAGGCTTGCTTGATGGCAAATGTTGTAAGTTCTGTGAAATAGCAAGGGCACATGCATACTTTAGTATTTTGGGTGGAGGAATGAGCCGGTATGAGCCACTATTTTTGGCTTCTCATCGGCGGAAGAACCTAGAGAGCGGAAAAGGCGGGGCTTCTCCTGGCTTTTTCTCGTGAGCCATTTTGAGTTATAGCGTTTGGCAGGGCTTCACCATGAGCTGCTCAAGAAGCCGCTCGATGAGCCCTGTCAAAGGGGGGCTTAGGATGTACTGGTTGATTTGAAAAGTACAAGGTTCCATAGCAGTGATAGCACTATACCAATTTCTTCTTTTCTTAGTAGCAGTGACGGCACTCTGCTACTTTGTAGTCAAATTTTTTGTGCCATCCAGTTTTATAATACAAATAGATACTGCAAATTTACGGTCCAGATTTTGACCAAGAGAGAGAGAGAGAGAGAGGGAAGAGCCTTTCAAACTGCTGCTGAAAGAAGAAGCTGGGTTTTTACCTGAAAGCAAGTGATATGAGGAAAGTAACCACTGGAAGCAAATTTCCGAAAGTTGCAGCAAATGTTGCTGTCGTGTAATCCAATCCCACAAACAATGTGTACTGAAGCAGCACCGGCCTGCAGCAGGCAACACGTGAAACAAACGTTTCATCAATCCAGGAACAATGAAGAACAACCAACTGAGTCATTAATACAATAGTGTGTGTGTGAGAGAGTGGAGTTGGTGTTTACCCAAGAATTCCACTGAGGAACGTGTAGACAAAGATTTCGGTTGTGAACTTTGGTCTCATGTTCCTGATGAATGAAGGGGGAAAAAAACATTGGCCGTCAACAATCTATAGCGAAATATATACCCATGCATGCATGCCTTTTTTGACACCACACCACACCACCCACAGCATCGCCTACCTTTCCTTGAAGTAGGCAATGGGTCCAAGGAACAGGGTGGCCAGCATCTGCCGGAAAGTGATGAGGACCAGCCTGTTCATGCCCTGGCTCAGTGCCTGCTTGATCAGCGCGTTCATGACGGCGATCACGACGTTGGTGGCCACCATTGCCGCCGTCGGCGCCCACTGTTCCATGCATCCTGCACTCCACATCTCGATCCAAGGCTCAAGCAGCAGCAACTAACCAGCTGCAGAGCCCTAGCTCGCTAGCTGTTCTCGATCGATCCTGAGCTTGCTTCGATCTGACGATGGCTTTGTGTGATGAGCTGAGCAGTCTGCTCTGGTTATGTCGTGGCTTTATAGTGCTGCTACCTGCATGCTGAGGTGCTGATGATGCATGCAGTGGCATCTGAAAGGAGGATGTTCCCTATCGACCTCGTTTCGTTTTCCTAACACGTGACCATATGCTCTAGCTTGAGCTGTGACTAGGGGTTTTGCATTGGGTATAGGACAAAGCACTTAGCAACCATTGGCTGGCTAGCTGGTTCTTACACTATTTGCTTTGCTGACCTGAGAATATTATATTTGCAATCTGGAAGATGTACGTGCATGTTTGATCCATGAGCAAATTGTGCTGCCAGCAAGTGAGCAGAATGCCCAGCTCTTTAGGTAGTGCAGTGCAGTGGATCGAACATTTAAAAGCTCCTCATCTTTTTTATCAGTTTTGGCAAGCACGTTGATTGTGACCTGACCCGTGATGCAATTAGATCAGATGTCCTGCTCCTGCATGCGTCAATCGCTTCTACTGTAGGGGCATTGGATGCTTCCTGCTTGAGCACTCAGGCATTGTCATGACTACTACCTCTATTTAGGGCCAGTTTAAGAACATGCACCATATATGTAGATGGAGCTAGGAAATAAAAAAAAAACATGTATGCATCTTTTTCCACGAGAAAGGAGTAAAATCCAATGCCCACTGTCTCTGCTTTCATTGGCACACGTTGCTTTAGGTCCACATCAAATCCGGAGCATCGATTCTCGCTCGCCGCGCCGCCCACATAGGAGAATGGCGAATTTGGGGGTACAAGACAAGCGCCATGTGTGCATGAAGAACATTTCTCTCTTTTTTCTTCCTCCCACGCACCCAATGCAATTCCGTGTTCATTGTGACAGAAAAAGACATTCTACGTGTCGAATTATATATGGGTGACATCTGCCACCGGCCCCATCGGCCTCGCTATGACTGAACTTTGGAGAGATTGCATGCATGCATGGTAACTTTTTTTTCCATGCATGGTACGGTCAGGCACACTAAGAAAATTAGGTCATTAGGGTAAGCAAAAACACACATGCTACTGTAGAATACAACTATACAAGTAGTACTATCTTTTTTATGGGGAAATAAAGTACTAATGCTTCTTTTTAGAGAGGAAACAACACAGATACTTAATTATTATATAGAGATGTTTTACTGTGCTCGGGAGGAACCGGTAGCTCCTCTTATGGATTTTTTTTCCAGACGTCCGCTGTAAAAGTAATTAATTAAATATAATTAAGGATAGTTTAGTCATTTTACTAATATACGGAACGCACACATGCATTCGCGCCGGAGACAGTTCGCCGGCTCGTCGCCGCCGCCGCCGCTAGCCTGCACGAGGCGCACTGGTGCCGGCGTCTGTCGTGTCCAGGCTCACCATCGCTCGCCTGCAGGGTCTCGTTGGAGCCCGCGTGATGGCGATGGAGGGCGGCGCACTGGCCGGCGGCGAGGCGGCGCGGCACTGTGTCCCTGACGCGTGATGGCGATGGAGGGCAGCTACCCAGGCGGCCGGCGGCGTGGTGCATATATGGTGCGCCTCGAGGAGCAGCACACAGGCGATGCGGCAGACTGAAGTTGTCGCAGCCGACGTCGTCGTCCATCTCGAAGATGGATCAGTTGGGCTTCTTCGTCTTGCCGATCACTAAAGTGTCGTTAGACGTCTTCGCTGGTGAGGATGGCCCTGCCGCTCCATGGCACCTTGGACCAGCGGTGCGAGAACCTGTACCCATTCAACATTATCCAACAGGGATGGATAATCTGCGGGTAGGGGTTCTACCGATCAAAATACCATTCTACCCTTTGGATAAATATAGAAATCAGTTCCAGGCCCACAACTTAAGTCCCTCTCATTAGATTCCTTTACATTTTTAACTATTAGATCAAGATGAACGAAAGGCTCTTATTATTTTCAAGCACCGTAAAATTTCTCTATTATATATACTAATTTGGCCACAAAGGAAATTAAAACAAATACTACATATACTAGCAGAATTATTAGACCATCCTTCTTAGTACAGTAGTACTAGTTCCACCTAGTAGTAGGAAATCAAGCAGGAAATTATTATATACTATTATATTAAGTATATATGTCAAGTATGGATCACAGTCCAAAGAACTCTATCTTTTGGTCCTCATCCTGGTTTGTTTTGGAAGAAAAAGATAAGAGTGGTCTGCTGGTCCTCATGATCTGACTTGCTTCTCTTTGTCCTCCTCCTCCTCCTCCTCTTCTTCCTTGGCAGCAGCAGCTGATGATGATGATGCTTCTGAGGCATCCCTCTTCTTTCCCCACAGCAGAATATAGAGGCCCAGAATCAAGAGTATGGATCCCAGAACACTGCATGCATGGATAACAACAAAATAAATAAATAAAAGTGATGCATTTTGGTCCATCCATTGCAATTCCAAAAACCCAGCTAGCTGCATGCCATCACTTCAACGTGACGTATACATGTAGGTAGGTGTCTGCAGAGCTAGCTAGTATGGATACTCCTGCTCTCTCTTTTATTTTATTTTATTTTCTTACTGCCTGCTGGGGGCCATGCATTTTGCTAGCCAACGACAGCTTCAAAATTCTTCAGCTGATGATGAGGATGTTGAGTATGGTAATACAACAGATAGCTTACCTTCCAAGATAGAGATTCTCATGGAGAAAGAAGAAATCCATCATGGCAACCATGATCTGGATGACAGGGATGAAGGCTGACGTGAACACCGGCCCTCTCTTCTCCACGCACCACGTCATCAGCACGTAGCCCACTCCGGACCCCATGACTCCCTGAAACATATAAACATATATATGTGCTTGAAATACAAATTCTGATTCGCTTTAAGTTGTCATCAAAGAACAGAAAGATGAATGAGAATTCATCAGCTTGTAATTCTTTTTTCTGAGAAAAAAAGAACATTTGTACTATATTGCATTCCCAATAATTTGGAACTGTTGTCGTTTATGGTAGTTGTGTACTCTCCCGTCTGGATTTACTTCGTCCTCATTATCAAGTATAATACTGAACATTTGCACTATATTCACGCGAGAGGCAGATTAGAAGGGCCACCTACAAGCTCATGCATGTGTGCTTTGATGATCTAGCTAGCTACATCGGATCGCGTTTGTCTGGTCTAGACGAAAAAGAAGGATGGGATTGGGATGGGATCAAATCGCGCTGGCAATAGTGGGGCAGTCTTTGTTGCATGCATATGGACTGCATCGAATTGAGAGATTGAGATCCAGATAAGACACAAAGCAAGCCAACGAGTGGTGAGGCGTTCATCAGAACAATCATGGAGATCTTGTGTTATTGACGTCTGTTTGCATGCATCCGTCGTCCACCCCCTATGTAGAGGTTGCAGGGATGGACACGTGCATAGGTGGGACTCGATAGGATCAGGTGCCAACGTCTCGTCGACTATGAGAGTATGAGCGGTGGTTGTTTTGTTCAGCCCCGGCCCTCTTGTCAACTATGAAGTGATGTTTAATTTGGTGAAATTTCAATCAAATACACTGTTTTTATAATTTTTGAGGGTGCATTTGCAACCTCTAAGAACAACATAGCTTTGGCCCTGACCATTGCAAGTGCCGTACCTAATCCCTGTGTTATCGACTTCCGGCTCAGTCCAACCAAACATAAAGTTAAGTGATCCGATAACAGTGGGAAGCACTAGCTACGACGGGGGCAAAAACAACGCACCAAACAACTCTTGAGATATACACGTTCCGTTCTGCGTGTGGGAAGAGAGGCTTCTAGAAATGATGTAAGAAAAAAATACATCTACTTTAATATTAATGATAGGAGACTGGAGAAAAAAGTGAGTGGCTTTGTTCGTATTACTTACACTAATTCCGGTGATCAAAGTGACCACCAAGACCTACAAAGAACTTGTAGGCAATATTTTCTTTCTACACCTTGAGAGTGCCGATGGGCGTCATCAAATCCATCAGAATAGTAAGCTTATGTGCCGCTTCTGTCCTCCTAGGTCTGGGTTTATATACTGTGCCTTTCCTTATTGAGATGGGTACATGCCAGTTTTACCAATCATTATAAAACTAGCAAACATACTCGATCGTGCGCTGCAAGTTACAGCAGAATCTACATCTTGCATCATATGTTCTAATACTTTCTTTTTAAAATCAGACTGCATATTGTGATCCTACGTGCGGTATTCTAACTTGTATGGGTATGGGTTATGAATTTAATCAGGTCACCAATAGGATAATAAACCAATTGGGACTCTAATGTCCAATTCATCACGTCTTACTGTTTTTAGTAAACTCTTATGCTCTAGAGAGTGGATCAACTAAACAGGAAGAGAGTGCAATGGACCAAAAATTTGGAGGAATAAATTTTCGCTCTTTAATATTATTATAGTTAATGTATGGATGTGGAGACGGGGAAGCCTATACCAGTGGCGGATCCGGGATAAATATTTAAGGGGCTCAAGCAATCAAGTTCATACCATGGTGAGAAGGCATGAGCATGAAGTTGTGCTTCCAGAGATACAAAAGCGAGCTTTCACATGGTTTTCTACTATAGGCTACTACAATCAAGACACTAAGTGCTCAAATTAGTAACTCGCTAAATAGAAAAAAGGTGCATATATTATTATAGTGTAGGAATTTCTCAAATCACAAGATATGATGCAACTACTCGCCTGGCTAGTGACGCATTTCATTGAACACCTGAAAGACATGAACTACAGCAGCGAACATGTGTTGTTCCATGAAGATAAAGTGGCGGATTCACAACACGTCGTCATGCTCTATCTAACACCAATAACTAACCCACACAATTGCCAAAGCATCCAAATATCCAATTATCACTTAGGAGAACATAGATTATTAGAACTTAGAACATGGTGCTAGCTTACTTGTCAACCGCTCAACCAGCTATATATCCAGTCTAGTCGTCCAGGACTCCAGGACGCCCATGTGCCTATGTCGTGGAGGCGTGCATCCCAGCCGCAGCCGGCGGCCACCATGCTTCCATCCAGTGCAGTGCCATAGGCCGGCGGTGCGCCCTACCTCCTTGCTATATGCACCTGTTCTTGCTCATCGCATTGGACCCATTTAGTCGCTCAGGTGCTCAGTCGTGCTTGCGCCTGCCCCTTGCGCTCTGGCCTCCAGTGCCTCCGCACTCTGTCTCCCTTGCGCGTGTGCACTTTCTAGTAGCACTACGGCGGCTCGCACGCCACATCTATCGCCTACCATAGCTCACAACTGCACAGGTAAGGATTTGAGAGAATTAGGGGCATGGAGAAGGCCAAAAGGTTGGTTACCGAGTGGGTCTTTTTCACTTCATTGAAGCCCATAGGAAACTTAGCCCGGGTGCTAGCACAAAATCGCGAATTGCATTATTCATGGCAAGAATTCCTAGGAGGGGCTAAGGGGCGCCACGGGGTTCGGCAGCAGTAGGGGGGCTAGAGCCCCTCCTGCCCACCGCTGGATTTGCCCCTGGTCAGTGAAGAGTGAACAACTCCAACATGGCGGCTTCAGTTTTGGAATTAACTTAAGCTTGTGTGCTCTCTTCCGATCCTAGGGCTCTGCTCAAGCTCAAGGGAATCACCAAGATGGTCGACGCCTGTAACACCAGGTACGAGTCAATCGCGGGCTACTACAAAGACAACAAGGGCAATGTAATGGGGGAAAATTAACGTTTCAAAGAGAACCTCGACCAGATTCTCCCCCTGCAGCACCTCCTCCTAACACCGGCATCCCCTAACCCTGACACTGCTTCGCCGATCGGTAGTCTTAGCTGCTCCCGTCGGGTGAAGCACCTAAGGAGGATGCGTCGGGCCCCTAACACCTCGACGATAGGCACCAACTGGTTCATGGAGACGCTCAAGCATGCTCTCTAGACCAGGAGAAGGCGAGTGCGGTGCGAGTGGATTCCTTGCATGTGCAGCTCTGTGTGGCGTCCAATCGCTCTAGTCGGACCTCCATGGCCTCCTCTATGTCTCGGCCGCCGCTGCCAACGTCGGGGCCTCCCTCCACACTAGGGTGGTCCAAATCCTTGACGTGGTACAATTGCTGCGATCATAAGTCCGAGGGCTCCTCGCCGCCACTGCCGCCCCTCCAATGGGAGGAGATCTACAACATTTCCTCTTCAACGATCCCTACCCTTCTGTAAGCCCAGCTTCTAACCCAAAATCTCTAGTCAACTTCAGACTGTCCTCAAGGTGCATTCATTGCAAGAATTTCGGAGGGACTAAGGGGGGACTCCACGGCTTCAGCAGCACTAGGGGGCTAGAGCCCCCCCCCCCCCCCCCCCCCCCCACACCCACACCCACCGCTGGATCCACCCCTATCTTATACGTCATGTGGCTACACATGGGGCAGATTCATAAGCCTAGGCCCACTTGTCATAATTTGGAGAGGACAAAAGAATAAACTCTCCATATATACTTTAATATTAGATTAAATATAAAGAGGAAAAAAGTAAGAAGGAGTTGTGTGCTAACTGCTAAGTTTTTTATTACTAACTTTCGTAAGTCAAAGCTACAGGGGGTTTTTAGGATTGGCTTCAGGATTTTCCTATTCTATGCCAAAAATGCAACGTCCGTCTTACTCCTACTTTTATCTGAAAAGGCTATGTGCAGCTTATCAAAGTACTGTTATTTCTACCTTGCCAATGATGGCTTCACTTCACCAAGCAGGGATTGGAGGGCTTTTTAGATTTTAATATATACCAAAACAAACAGAAACAGAAGTGTACGTAAAGTCGTAAAGACGATATTTTATCTCGAACGCGCAAAAGGTTTGCGCGCCTATCAGAAAGTGACAATAAGGAAAATAAGGTCGTCATCAGCTTACTGTATATAAGACCGTAACGATCTCCAGCGGCCTCGTCAGAACCCACACCGAAGCTCGCCTCTGGATGGCCGCCGTGAGGGCCCCGCCCTGCAGTGAACTGATGAGGAACATGTAGGCCGTGCTGGAGTAGAGCGCCGGGTACTTCTTGGTGAGCCTGGACTGCAGCAGCAGCCAGAAGGAGAAGCACAGGCAGTTGGCGAGCAATGCCAGAGTTCCCAGCGTCCAGCTCTTCCTGTCAGACGACGACGACCCTGGTGCTGCTCCGTGGTGATCCGGGCTAGGTTCTTCAGCTAGGTGCGTCAAGGAAACGCCCTTGTAGAGGGTCAGGAGCATGACGCCGGCGAACGACGTGAGCGTTCCGACGATCTTTGCTGCTCCTGCCTTGTTCTTCATGTTCAGTGACTCCACCCTGAGTGAAAGGAAAGGGCCGGTTTCAGACTTTCAGTTTCAGAGTTTCAGACTTTCAGTTTCATCAGAACAAGAGCAGGTGCAGGAGACTGAAGGATGCTGGAGGAGCACCTTAGCAAGACTGCAATGAGGAAAGTGAGCACAGGAGCCACGTTGGTGAAAGTTATGGCGAACGTTGCGGTGGTGTACTGCAGCCCGTAGAAGAAGGTGTACTGAGAGAGCGCGGCGCTGGACAGGACAGGACAGGAGCAGGAAAAAGGAATAGTGAATCAGACAGAAATGTTATGTATCCTCATCATAAAAAAAAAGGAGTGACTAGGATCTGTGACTGTACGTACCCAAATGCTGCACTGAAGAAGAGGTAGACTAGGATCTCCGGTGTGAGCTTAGGCCTTGTGTTCCTGCATGAAAAGGCAAAAGAGGGGGCGCAAATCAAGCATTAGCATCACATTACAACATCCTATCTAGGTCGTAGCTATAAGTTGGTTCTGCATCTGAATTTTGGTCATTCACTTCACTGAAAAAATGTCACATTTCGGTACGTACCGCTCTCTGAAGTAAGCGATTGGAGCGAGGACGACTGTGGCCACAAGCTGCCGCAGCGTGATGAGCACCAGGCGGTCGAGCCCCTCCTGCAGCGCCTTCTTGATCAGGGCTGTTGTCACGGCAGAGATGAGGTCGAAGACTAGCATCGCGATCACCGGCTTCCACTCGTTGATGCGTGCCATCCCCAACATTGCTGCTAAAAGTGTGCTGTGTAACCGTTTGGCCACCGGCTTCACCACCTCACCTGAATTTTGCCGTAACAATGCTCCTGCAATGGACTATTTATAGGTCTTTTACTTGGTTCGTAGTGCACCTGATAAAAAGAGATGTGACAGCATATGCGTAGTTACCCTTTACCCACAAACAAAAGGCGATAAAGGCTCTAAATGCTGACCGATGACTTGAAAAACATATAAATATGTGTGTAAAGGGTAATCCAGGAACAGTCCATCCTGATATAAATATGTGTGTAAGGGCACATATGAGACACCCAGAATCAATGCAAATCAGTCGTGTGAATGAATAAGATAATGTGAAAGTGAAGAATCCTGGAACAGTCCATCCTGATATAATTCTCTAGCTCTTGAGCACCATGAAAAGTTACCACGCAAGTTGCCAGAACATTTTGACCGCACAAATGTCTTCTCAATCTTGTCCTGAATATGAGAGTGGAGGTGAAAGGGAGTGGAGAAGAGAAAAGCAAATGGAAAAAGTAGGGAACACTCAGCACTACCGACTGAAATGAAGGTTATGGAAGCAGGTAGCAGAAAGAGCTAGCACAGCAGGCAGGCCGAACCCCAATTGCTTGCACACTTTAGTGTGTCCTACAAGCTGCACGCCTTTGGAATCAGTGATGAGCATGCCCAATCCAAGGGAAAGCAGGAGAATTAGTGGGGTGATCACCTCGTATATCCGTGCATGTATAGATGAAAACTCTCTGCCTCATCCACCATTGTGATCCCTGATCACCTGTACATACATAGATATATATAGTATAGTACCACTCCTAGCTCACTCCTGTTGCATCAGTATTGTGCCTCTGCACTTCGCTACAACTGCATTTGCAGCAACACACATGCCATTGTATTGTGCATTGGTGGTGTATCACTGGCAACAAAGGAATGGAGCGAACGGTTGTCGCTTGCGCAACACATGCCATTGTATTGTGCCTCTGCATGCAAGTTAATATCCACTTGCACCAGCAAACACTATGCAGCGTATACGTAACACCCTAAAATTTACATGGTTTTAAAATAGGAGAAAATAATTTAATTATGCATTTTGTGAGCATTGGAATTTAGAAAAATACTAACTTTGTTAAGATTAAAATCAAATATAGGTCTACATACATGTCTATGCATTCATGCTGCTGCATATTATTTCTGAATTGTGTGATTTGAAATCAAACTTCAAATTGATTTGAATTTGTATTTTAAAATTGGTTTGGAGAATTCGAAAAGAGAAAGGAGAAATTTCATTTTCCCTCTCCCTCTATTCGGCCTGTTGGCCCAGTCCCGCCGGCCTAGCTCCGTCCGTGCACCAGCTTCGCTCGGGCGGCCTGCTCTCCTCTCCCCCGCGGCCCAGCAAGCGACGGCCCAGCAGCCAGCAGCGCGCCGCGCCGTTCCTTTCCCCCTCCGTTCCGCTGACAGCCGGGCCCGCTCCTTTCTCTCACCGACACGACGGCCCCAGCGGTTAGTCATCTTCCTCCTCTAACTCAAGTCCATGCCGGTCACGACTCCGTCCGGGAATCCGTGCTCGCCCCAAGTCCGCCCTGGTATGTGTGCGCCGCAAGCTCCCACCACCCTCATAAGTAGCAACCGCACCCGCGCCGCCTCCTCATAGAAGCCGAGAGCCAGCCGTACGCCTCCGAGCCCTAGGAGAGCGCAGTACATCCACCGCCGAGGTCGATTCGCCGCTCCGCCGCTCCTCTGCCGCCGCGACCGCATCTCCAAGCTTCGCGAGAAGGTGAGTAACCTGCAGGTGTCTCTCATGCTCTCTCCCTTGCCTTATGTGCTTGTATTCGCGTCATCGTTGATCTTCGGCGAGCTCGAGCCGCCCCATCTAGCACCGCGTCACCCCCGGGGCGTCTCCGCCGCCCTAATCCCCTCTATCGTGTTCGCCTCGTTCTCCTCTGGCTTCCCGTGCCTTTCTCGTGTCCAACGGTGACCGGAGTCGCCGATTCGACGAACTCCGGCGAGGCTAAGTCGCTGCCGTCAATGGCGCCGCCGCGTACAGTGCCGCTCTAGTGACCTCATCCCCTCTCGTCTGATATGCACCGTCCAATCTCGATCCAACGGTCCAGATTCACCCGTACCCCTTCGCCTATTGTTTTTACAAAAAGGCCCTTACAATTATTGGGATCTTAACCTGCCATCCCTGAACTTTTGTTAAAGAGCCCCTACCTTTTCTTCAAATTGTATCCGCAGTCCCTAGTTCGGTCTAAAATCAGATTTTAATTATTTTAAATTCAAAATTCAAGTTTCATCTCTTTACAAGACTGCCATTATCTTCTGTAGGCCATAAAATCTTCGTTTTAACTCCGATTTGATCCGTTCAACTTATGTTAGGTTCGTAATTCCATAATATACATGTTCATACTACTGTTAAGTATGTTTTTAACTTTTAAAATTCGAGGTTAGATTTAATCTATTATTTTACTAAAGAAAATCTTATTTAATTCATAACTTCTTTGTTTTAGCTTTGATTTTTATGATCTTCATGTCTGTGTGTTCGTAGTGAGACGTAGATTCGTTTTACAAACTTTTCATCTTGATTTTATACTGATTGGTATACTATTCTAATCTATAGCTTTTGTTTACTATGTATGATTGCTTCTGGATGCTTGTATGTTGCTGTGATTATCGAGTATAGACGGTGAGCAATTCGTGGGTGAACAAGAGTACTACTATTACGAGCAGGATCAGCAAGAGCACTTTGTTCAAGGCAAGTATAGCATGGGATTATCATTGTTTCCTATCAACTTTAATACATTTAATTCATGTTGCATGTGTCACCTTAATAGGGATTCCCTAGAAATTGAGCTTATACCTTGTCTCCTATGGGATATGCATTGAGTAGCTTTGCTAGTGCTCAATTAAACCATGATCTTGTAACTTGACTAATGATATATGCAATAAACATTAAAATATATTTTTTAACAACTTGGAAATAGGGGGCTGGAGTGTTTAGCTACTTTCTAAATGCTTCAGATTCCTTTCCCTAAGGACTTATCTATAGGTGATCATCCGGGACTTACAGTACAGCTATGAGGGCTATATGACTCTGGTTTTAGCTCAGTATGAGGACCTTTTTTAGCTTGTTACTGGTTACATTTATTGGCGTAAGAATGACTTGTCGAATCGGGTATAGTGCAACCTCTGTCCCCATGAGTATAGGCAGCGCATCAATGTGCCATCGGGAAGGGGGCTCTACGTCTGTTTGCTGAGTGAAATCTAATGGCCCTAACTTGTTAGACGAATATTTGAAAGGCTTCATAATGAACCCTGCATGCTCACCTTGGAAGTGTTTTGGGAGTTATAAACTCGGGCATATGGGTATCACGACTCACAGTGAAAGTGTATAACCTTTGCAGACTATAAAACTGGTATATCAGTCGTGCTCACGGTCACGAGTGGCCTTAGAACTCTTATGGAATAGATGATCACTAAGAAATATTGGTTTATGCTATTTATTATTCATGTTTACATTGATCATGTGTTTTATTTTGGGATTTAAACAACTTGTTGCTACTCTTATGCTAAAATTGTGACAAATAAAAGCTAAATGATGTTAAACATGTGTCAAGCCTTTTGAGCCTCATGAACCCCATGTTATACTTGTTGAGTACGACACGTACTTACGCTTGTTTATTTTCATTATTTGGATAAAAATCCCGGATGGGTAACAGATGACTATGGTAATGATGACTTCCCTGAGGAATACTAGACTTGTTGTCAACCAGTTGACGTCCCTGTGATATGGAGCTTCCGCGAGAGATTTTCCTTTATACTTCCACTATATTTATGTGAAGACTCTTTCTTATTATTCGTGATGTAATAAACACTCGTGATGATACTATTTATAATTTGTCGGCTTATATGTGTGATTGATCTCTGGACGCACATAAGATTATGCATCCTATTTTATCCTTAAAATCGGGTGTGGCAATATATACGTGCATCTGGAAACAATGGTCACTTTCAGTGGTTAGATTCAGAATTCAGACACGATCCTGAAGCAGAATTCGTGCCATGTTCTGGAGATTGTGTGCTCCAACAGCAATATCTTCTTCCATCTTTGGAGGTCTAGCTGGGCAAAGCTACAAGAAGGGAGGTACCACTCTGAAGGAAAAAAAAGAGGATCGGAGCACATTCAAGGAATGGAAAAGCATGCAAAGCAAAGATAAAAAGGAGGTGCAGGCATTTGTGGCCATGCCCTAGCCACCAAAGTGCTTACTGCTTACCCTACATACTGATGATTATTGTAAAGCAGCTTGTGTATATTATTAGGCCTTTAGTTCACATAATAACAAAAGCTTTTTGTCTTTTGCATGCATTGGCATTGTCACTGCTTGATTTTCTTTGGGGACAAGAGGTTGTGCATACTAGATCGATATATATTGGTAGTGGATCTGCTCTTGTCACTGACAAAGCATCTTACGAAAAAGAGGCCTTTAACGGCTACCATATAAACAACCGTAATGCTAGTGCGCATTGTAATCAGCTACACTTACACTGTGAATTGTGATCGAATGGGCGTCGGCTTCATATCCACTCATGCATTGCTCATTGTACGGCATGGCGTGGCATCATGGACGAAAGTGATAAAATTATTCACATCTTTTTATTTGCCTTTATTTATTTCGACCTGCCGGAAGACGCAGGCTCCTTTTCGATCTGTTGTATATGATAAAAGTCTTGGAACGAAGTGAACGAACTAAAGGCAAAGTAGCAACTAACCTTCCCAATCCCATCCTTGTAAAGTTGCCAAGAACAGATACAGTAGCTTAAATTACTAGCTAGTGGTCATCACTGATCGATCAGCACATGCTGCTAGATCTTTCCAATACTTAATACTATTATTAATTGTATAAGAATGCTACACGGCTATCTCTCCATCTGTAACACTCAAATTTGGCTTATGATGATATATTTTATTAAAAATAATAGATAGCCACATTTGAATGTTAAACAACTTGGTCATACATGCATTAGTTTGGTTAATTCGGCTACTAGTAATAGTGATAATGGTGTTTGGCCGATTAATGAATTATTAAGTGATACGTGCATGCATGGACAAGTGTGTGTACTTCAGTCTGTGGCTGTGCATTAAGCTAAAAGCCTCTGTAATGAGCTGTTTGCTCGCTGCCTGTGTTTGTTTCCTCCCCCTCCGCCTGCCCCTCCCTTCAATCTGCTCTGCTCTACTACTCGTCTCCTTCCCTGCTTGCTTTTTAAAGCCCAGCCAAGCCGCCATACTCGCTGCAGTCAGACGCCATCAACATCTCCTTCCTCCATCCTCCAATCCAACTGGTACCGCACCGCGCGCATAGTGTGCAGCGCAGCCAAGAAGCAGCTCGTTCCTCCATTGGACTGTCCCCATGCTGATGGGGTTCCCCGTGGGGTACTCGGAGATGCCCAAGCTGGTGCTGCACCTCCTCTTCCTCCTCGGCCACCTGCGCCGCCTCTCCTCCTGGCTGCTCCACCTCGCGGGCGCCGGCGCCGACGCCGACCACGACGCAGGCAGCTGGGCGACGGCATCCGACGCGGAGCACCCGCGCCACCCCTGCGCCGCCGCCGCCGCCGCCGCAGAGCGTCTGGAGGAGCACTCCCCGGCGGTGCGGTTCGACTCTCTGTTGTCCTGCTCCTCCTCCTCCTCTTCCTCCGGCGAAAGCGGAGGGGAGACGGCGCCGCGGCCGCTGCCGGAGGGGTGCTGCGTCTGCCTGGGCGACTTCCATGCCGCCGCCGAGGTGCGCCGCGCCCGGGGCTGCCGCCACGTCTTCCACCGCTCCTGCCTCGACCGCTGGGCCGCGCACGGCCACCGCACCTGCCCGCTCTGCCGGACACCGCTCCTCCCGCCGCTGCTCCTGCCCCTCCCGCTGCCGCTGCCGCCGTCTTAGCGTTCCGAATTACCTCCTTCCTGCTGGGCCTTGCTGCAAAAAATAACCCTCCACCTCCTCTCGACCGGCTGCTTGACCAGGTGGGTGGGTCTGTCTGGTCTGTTGTGATTTTGAATAACTACAGGGGGCTCCGTGTCAAAGGGGTGCTCTGTTCTCCTCTGCTCTTGGAAAAGGCTAATAAAGCCTGAAGAAAGTGAGCAAAGATGGTGATGGAGAAGTTTAACTAGGTTATTAGGGCAAAGTTAAATAGAAAGAGTACTTATTATATATACACATAGGTAGAGCAATTTGGCAAGAGATGTGGCTCTGCTCATTTTCCTTTTCTTCTTTTTTTCCTAAATTTTTTTTAGTTCTGTTTTTTTTTGTTCTCTCTCCTCTGTGGATGGGTGGAGATGAGACATACATACATTTTCACTGTTTTGTGGGTCAGATCTTACTGTTGGAGTGGATGGAGATAGCCAATAGGGATGGTTTATTAGTTATTATTACCTTACCTGGATGAATTTGTATGGTTTGGTATGCAAGTTCTGATAATTGTGCAGCTTCAAACAACCTGGATTTGTCTTGGAGATCCAGTGAAAATATCTTTGCGAAGCCGCATCGTGTGCTGATGCAGAAAAGAAAAAAAGGGCACTGTATTTTTCTTCTTGATAAAATGAAGTATCTCCCGAGAAAAACCTGGTACATGCCTGGCCATACCTGGTTTTATAGGGATGAAAATGAAAATGATAATCTCCTATTTTCAGAAATCGTTTTGAGTTCTTTTTTCGATTTTTAGGCCTAAACGGAAATGGTAGCGGTAATCGGAAAAATAAAAACGATAACGGTAAAAATAATCGAAAACGAAAACAATTTTGCCCTCTTCTGATCGTTTTCGAAAATTGCCGTATTTAACCGGTAATTTGACATCGGAATTACCGATACAACACATACTTTAGGTCCAGTTGACCCACATCTAAGCATGCCCATCCATCTGCACACAAGCACATAAGATAATTTTTTTTGAAAGGAATTATATGGCAAGTATTTCATGCGTATAGGAATAAGGAGGCAATCAGCCAACAATCACGAACTACACCCGTAACTCTAGCCAGTCACTACGTACAGGAACGGACTCTGCCCTCATCACTGTTTGAGACTTAAGATGGTGTGAATTGCATGGTTTCAGCTTGTGTGGTCTTGTCAATTGCGGTTTATTTATTATTGTCATGTGAGATAGGTCAAGTTATAGGGATCTTCTCATGTTCTATGGTTTGGCGTGTTTATCGTTTTTAAGAATATCTGTCTCATAGGTTCCGATCGTTATCGATGTATTTTCCGATCGACTATTATCATTTTCGTAATTACTGAAATATCGGGACCGTATTCGTTTTCGACAATACCGTATCAATTCCGTTTTCGAGATTTTTTTTTGAAAATAAAAGTGATTTGGCCTCCTATCGATCGTTTTCATCATATGGTTTTAGAGTTTTTTTTTGTCTTGATGAAAAGAAGTATATCTTTCTTTTAGAAAAGGAATCATTTCGGCCTCTACAAACGAACGTATGCAGCCATAAAATAAAAGAAGTATATCTACCTATCTATTTATATGTATCTATCTATCTATCTACTGCTTTGCAGCTGTATATTGTGCTAGCAGAGGGTAAAAAAAGAACTTGTATGCACTCTCATTATTCTAAAAATAGAATTTTTTGATTTCCAATGAAAAGTTTGACCAAATCCATGTAACAAATTAAGTACGAACATTTATAGGCCCTATTCGCTTCTCTCGTAATACGTCTTCTTTGGTTTATTTTTTTTCAGCCGGAACAGTGTTTTTCTCTCACAACAAATCAGCCGAAACAGTGGTTTTGCTTCTTTTTCCAACGAAGCGAACGGGGCCATAACATCGAACAAGTATAATTTGTTGAATATTTTTATAACAAGTCTATTAGAACATAAGTGATGATTGTATTTCCGATGACCTTAAATATGAATGAAGTACAAACGGCCACTGTCCGTATTAACTAAATTTAAAATGCAGAATTGCAGTCTCTTTTTTTTGAATCTCTGTGTCATTTCATTACTCATTGGCTAACATATCGTTAGCAACAATTACGGCGACACGTTCGGGTACGGAGTTAGAAACTATCTCCTGACCCTCAGTACAAAGATGACCCAGCACAACCAGCTCATGGGCGGCTCTATTACAATCTCTACCAACATAAACGCACTTGAAACAAAGAAAATTAAGATTCAATAAAGACTTAATCTCCTCAATCAAATGACCAACAGTCGAACTATCATACGCGCTGCTGTTGATCACATTTTTAAGATGAGAATGAAGATACTATACAGTCTAAAAAAAATGAGGTTGCTGCCGAGTCGCAAGACAGAGAGGGCCCGTCCGTATCGTGGAGCTACTACGCCAAGCCAAGCGGGCTCAATTTATGTGTCGTCGCATTCGGAGGTACATGGGCCACTGGGAAAGACAAACTCTAAGGGGCACATTTGCCAGCCCATTGGGCTGGAACGGCAAAGCCTCTACAGCCTGCCAACGGCAATGGAATGGAATATGCCAGTCCAGGCGCCAGCCGTGCAGCGAGATATGAGCGACCACTTTTTTTATCAACGGTAATTCTGGGAACGAGCGTGTGTCTACGTCAGTTGCTGGGTTGATGGCCATGACGCAGGCCCAACTACCTCTTCCTATGTGCTTTTCGAATCAGAAATGCTATACAACACACATGTATTTTAGTGGAAAAAAACACATAGATTTTTTCCCCTCTCTTTTCACAGGTGTTGCGCACGGCGCCGCTGTCGGCCACCGGCCGCTTCCTGTTCTGGATCACTGCGGCAGCACCGCTTCCTGTTTCGGCAGCACCGCTTCATGATCGGAGCGGGAGCACTGCGGCAGTAAAAAAATGATTTGTCGTGTTCTGGATCGGAGCGGGAGCACCGCTTCCTGTTCCTATTTTAGTGGAAAAAAAACCGATTTGTCCTCTTGTCCTTGCATAGAAAAAAAATGTTTCTTGTGATCTGTGGATCTTTTGATTTATGATTGTCTAGAGGTAGAAGAAGGCTGGAGGTAGAAGGAGGATGGAGACTCTTGGATTTTAATTTTATGGTGCAAAAAAATTCATGTGTTGAAACTGCATAAAACACATGGTTGTTGGGTAGACAGACTCTTTCGAATTAGTCATCCTGCCTCACGGCCAGCTTCCGGTCTTCCTTCCCCCAACGCAGTCGCACCACCCTACACGTAGCTCGCAGCGCCGCACCGTCGCCTGCAGCCCCACCGGCCACCAGCGCAGCCACGCGCCCCCACCGCTTCCTCGTTGCTCCTCGCTGGTTCGACCCAGAATCGTGCCACCCTCCCAGCCCACCTGTCGTGCCGCCACGCTAGCTCCCGTGCCGCCGTGCGCCCCGGACTATCGGACTGCCGAGGCCCGCCGGCTACTTGAACTCGGGGTGGGAGCCGAGGCCCGCCGACTGCCCTTTTTCCTAGATCCGTCCATCGCTTCCTTGAACTCGATGTGGGCGCCATCTTCTCCGCTCCTCGCCCAGGGCCGCTGCCTCTGGTCAACGCATATCGACGAGCTGTCATTCTCCCAAGTAGCAAAGATACGTTGTGCTGAAAAACGCGTATTGCAAGCGTATGTTTTAAGTGTTTCAGATGTTTCAGAGTTATATTGCAGGTGTTTCATATGGATGTTGCAAAAGTGGATCGGAATGTTGCATATGTTGTAATGGTTGTATATGTATGTTGCAAGCTTCTGTTCCTAATGTTTTATCTAGACGAATGTTGCAAGTGTGTTTACTTGGATGTTGCATATGTTTAACACATATGGTACAAGTATTTTATTTAGATGTTGCGTATGTTTTTCATGTGTTTTACATGCATGTTTTAAGTGTTTCATCTGTCTTCAGACGTATGTTGCAAATATCACATCTGGATGTTTTAAAAGTAGATCGAGTGTTGCATCACTATCCTCGCTTTCAGCACAACGTATCTCGTTGTCTCCTCTTCTCGTCGTCGCTGGCTGGCATCTGATGCCCCTCCCCCTCTTTTTCGATAATGGTTATGTTCGGGGGCGGCGCGGACCCTGCGTGGATGCACGAAACTACATGGAAACAACGTGTGAAACGGCTATAGGAGCGGTCATCCGAATACCCCGTCCGTCCGAAACGAGCGGACGCGCGGCCGTTTGCTTGGCTGAAATTAGCTGAAAAATACTGTTCCGGTTGAATTGTTTTGAGAGAAAAACACTGTTCCGACTGAAAAAAGAAGCCGAACATCGAATCAAAGAGAGAGAGATGAGTAGATGACCGACCAGAGACGCCAAGTGCTAGACAGGACAGTTGCGACTGCCCACTGTGTGTGCGTGTGGGCACGAACCACAGATGGCAATGCCATGTCGATGTCGCGACGACGCACGCACGCCAAGCCACCAGCACACCACTGCTAGTGCGAGTACACGAGGCACACGAACACGACAGAGCTAGCGGCTGCGTGTTCATGACTCATGACCTCTTCGCCACAGAATGCAAAAGTCAAGCCCACCGCGCTGCGTGGACACAGACACTGATACGTGCAAGCACAAGATATAGCATCTCTCATCTGCGGAGGCGAATGGACGCTGCCATTTCCCGCAAGCAAAGCCATAACCGAAACCGTTAGCTACTAGCTAGTGCCTCGCAGTTGGTTTGCCGCTGCAGCATCAGGTGCCGTCGATGGTGGCGGCGCCCAGCAAGTGCCGTCCGTCGGCGGCAGCGCTGGTGGTGGCACCGCCGGCGGCCGCGCGGCGGCGGCTGCGGTGCCGGTGCTGCGAGGACACGCTGGGCGTCCCGCGCCGGCGGCTGCAGCAGCAGCTCCCCGCCGTCCCCGGGCTGCACCTGAACCACGCGCAGCAGCAGCAGCAGGCCGCCGCCCCTGCTCCGCACCTCGCCCCCGTCGCCGCGCCGCCGCCGCCGCCGAGGCCCCGGCGGATCGTGCTGGTGCAGCACGGCGAGAGCGAGGGAAACGTGGACGAGGCCGCCTACACGCGCGTCCCGGACCCCAGGATCGGACTCACCGCCCAGGGCTGGAGCGACGCCGACGACTGCGGCCGCCGCCTGCGCGACCTCTTCGCGCAGGACGGCGACGACTGGAAGGTCTACTTCTACGTCTCTCCCTACCGCCGCTCCCTGGAGACGCTGCGCGGCATGGGCCACGCCTTCGAGCCCCACCGCATCGTCGGCGTCCGCGAGGAGCCCCGCCTCCGGGAGCAGGACTTCGGTACGCACGCACCATCCTCTTCTCTTGTTTTCTTGGCCGGATAACGAACGCTTTGCCTTATCCACATGGTCCCAACCGTCAGCCTCTCAGAGGTGGGTCTTCCGCTCATCAACTCATATCCTAACGAATGGGCCGTGGGCCGTCCCCGCCCAACGGGCCGCAATGGCAGGCAACTTCCAGGACCGGGAGCAGATGCGGTTGGAGAAGGAGATCCGCCTCCGCTACGGCCGCTTCTTCTACCGCTTCCCCAACGGCGAGTCGGCGGCGGACGTGTACGACCGCATCACCGGCTTCCGGGAGACCCTGCTCGCCGACATCGACATCGGCCGCTTCCAACCCCCGGGCACCACCACCACCGGCGACATGAACATCGTCCTCGTCTCCCACGGCCTCACGCTCCGCGTCTTCCTCATGCGCTGGTACAAGTGGACCGTCCGCCAGTTCGAGGGCCTCGAGAACCTCGCCAACGGCGGCGCGCTCGTCATGCAGACCGGCGACGGCGGAAGGTACAGCCTCCTCGTGCACCACACCGCCGACGAGCTCAGGGCGTTCGGCCTCACCGAGGAGATGCTGCAGGACCAGATGTGGCAGAAGACGGCCAAGCCCGGTGAGCTCAACCACCGCTTCATGACCAATGGACAGTCGTTCTTCCATCCATTTACTACAATCTACTAGCAGTTGTTTTAACTACTATATATATGTACTAATACTAATATATAAATATTTAAGCTGCAGAATATGGAGTATACAGAGGAGTAACTTACTACTAGCTAGTAAGTTTTAGTACGTATATCTTGTTTCGCTTGTATACAGAGGAGCAAGCAGAGTTCCAGTGGCTTTCGATCAATCATATAAAATTTCAGTTAATTAATTGACTAGTTGTGCTGATTGCATTGACTCATCGCTGGGTCTGCGCGTTGGACACGCGTATCCGCACGTTACCCACGGGCAGAGGGTTTACAGACCCGCACCCGCGAGGCAAACCCTGTGCCCGCACTCACGCCCGTGACCCGTCACGGACATGAAATTGAGCCCGCACCCGTCACCCGTGGGCACAGTGTACCCGTGGGCACACCCGTACCCGCCAGCCAGATCATAAATTCACAATCACAAACATGTACAGATCATAGATCCAATGCACAACAGCACAAGTTCACAAATAACAGTTCACAACTATTGTTCAACATCTTAATAACAAGAGTATAAGCAAAATAAATATGGTTCAACAAGTACAAGTGACAAGTCTAGAACAGCACACACGCCGCGGCCTAGCGTGCGGGAGGCCGGGATTGCGGCTGTGCGGGGGAGGATAAGGGAAACCCTAGAAAGTCCTTTATATACTTGTGCAGCAGGCCCACATGTCAGACGGGTTCGCGGGTTTGCGGGCACAGGTAAGGTATTTTCATACCTACAATTTTTTTACCCGCGGGCACAAAATCAAACCCGCACCCATGCCCGTGGATACAAAATGGTACATGTATCCTCTCCCTAACAGGTTTTTACCCGCGGGCACGCGGGTAATTTGTACCCGTTGCCATCCATAGACAGGCACCATATGTGTGTGACTGTGTTACATAAAACAAAAGAAATGTTTTGAGTTGCCATGGCAACTCGTAAAATGGGGAAATAGCTATCTAATTGTCCTAATAATTTTTTTTTCTTATAAGGCAGTTGTTTCGTGTTTGGCGAAACAACATTCCTTTTCTCTAACCTCCCTAATTTCCCTCCACAAATTTCCCTTCACAACATAAGAAATCCTTCATGGTATTATGTGAGAGGCTATAAAACTATTGACGTATAGCAATGTACTTCCTCTTAGACTTAAGCTCACTTATAATTTTTTTCTTATGAAACAGAAGGGGCATGCCCCCCTACTAACGATTTTATTAAAACAATGCCCAAGTTGTGTGCAAGAGAATCAAGAAACAAAAAAAAGAAGATAAAAAAACTACATTTATGACTCTAACCAGTAACCATTGTTTAAAAATCAGGAGATACCTCCCTTCTTTGTTTGGCGAAACATTAAGGCAATTTGCTCCTCAAATTTGACTTTGCATCGCCTAAGGGGACGTTGAATTAGATTGAAGATAAGATCATTTATGGATGTTCAAATGCTCCAACTCATAACTAATAATTTCCATACAGAAAGGAACCGCTAGTTGCCTTTCCAAGATTTCCAAGCTCCTAAAATTATCAAATAAAGATGAAGTATGTATCCCTAGAGATAACTAGCAATCCTCTGCGAAAGGGCAATGTAAGAAAAGATGTGTAACACTCTGAACATCGTCATTAGTGCATAGAACACAACTATATGAAGGTAGCTCTATATTCTTGCGCTAGAGAAGCACTCAGGACGGTCAGGAGAAAAAAATGCTTGTTTTGGCATGACGATTTCCATAACCATTTGAAAGCATTATGAATCATTGTATGCCCAATTAGAGATTTATAAGCGTTTGTTGAAAAGAAGACAGAGGAGACCCATATGACAAAAGATCACCCTGATAGGTGGCTATGCGCATTGAGAAGTAATTGTCAAACCCTTGAAACTATTAAAAGGCTTAGATTTGAGAGGTGCAAATGGAATAAGTTCTCTGTGTTAGCTGCCTCTTTGGCTTTGAGTAGAGTCATCTTCATATTCTTTGCAAAAGACAAAAGCTCAGGGGAAACATTGATTTAGGATTATGCTATTCCAATGGTCATCCCAAAGTAAAAAAGTGGATCCATCTAAAACTATGGCTGAAGCTATATCTTTGAATTGGTCGAGTTTTAGAATGTCACGCCACTAGAATGATGCTTTTATGACAACATATGGCAGCTTACCATTTGAATAGTGTTTTTTGAAATCAAGTTGACCCATGTGGTATCTAGATTATCAAAAGACTCTTTTGGTTTCTTGGAAGCAAATTATGTCGCACTAGATCTCAATTGTTTCTATCTTCCAATCTCTTATTTGTTTTGTGTGATCCAAGTCATCGAAAGACATAAGGTAGTAAGTACTTCATGCATATCATAAGTATGAAACGATTGTCAATCGAAGAAGCAACATCCATAAAAGGTGTAGGACCAACATCACAAGTAACTGAAGCAACCATTATTGCAGGCCAGACAGGTTCAAATCTGACTGAAAACACAAGAGACACACTAACCATAAAAAACTGATGATAAATGCCTCAGAAGACCATCACCTCTTTTTAATCTTGTTGATTGTTTTCTTTCCATCAGCTTCTTTCCTTTCCCTTTATTACCCACATGGGCCACATGCTTCTTCACCATATTTCTATCATTGAGGGTATCAGTGACAATGTTGCAGAAAACATTACTGTCACGACCCAAAAATCGCCACAATTGTTCACGAGCATCATGAGCATATAGTGCATCTAAAAATACATGTTTCCAAAGATAACGATGCTTAACTCTAGACCTTTTGAACATCGTGTGCATTTGTAATTCAAATGAGAATCTGACTCGTGCCTAGGCCAACCTAAAACCGAGCACTGCCAGTTTTGACCACCAGACCATCCATCAAGACATCTCGCATACTTAGGATAATCTTGAACAACCCATGCACTGATAGAGGGTCCGCCATCACGGTGGAGTGTCCGTTGAAACCGTAGCACACTTAGCCAGTCTATCAAAAAGTCCGCCGCACCTGACGGACTGTCCGATAAAACACATCGACACCTGTCTCATACAGTTTGATGTGGTGTCACGAACACAACACATGGCCCCACTTGTCATTGGCACCACTCACAAACAAAATGAACACATTAGCCCTCTCCCTCACTCCCCATCTCATTTCACGTTGGCCACTAGGAAGAGCAAAGAAGAGAAAGGGAGGAGAAAGGAGAAAGAGAGAAGGAAGAAGAGAAGAGAGGAAGGGAGAAGAAGGAGGAGAGGAGGGTGGCGCCCACCAGCTACTGGAGAGCGTCGCCGGCGAGCTACTGCACCTCCACCGCACCATTGCCTTGCCGGAGTTGGAGGAGAAGGACCCCAAATCATCTTCAACCTCAAGCTATGGAGCAAGCCTCAAGTCGATCTCCTAACTCGAGCATGACCAAGCCAAGCTGCTACACATAGGGGTCCCCCAAGACATGGTGAGCACACCCCCAAGTGCCCAACCATCTCCCCCAACCACCCATGGCCATACCCATGAGCTTCACCTCCAACCATGTCCACCACCACCATGGATGTGGTCGAGCTCACCACAGCCCATGCATGGCACATCCAACACTTGGAGAAGGTTCCCCACATCCCTAGTAAGCCATAGGAATAAACCGCACTAAATTTGGAGTCTGGATGCCCCGGGAATCGATCCCAACATGTTTGCACAGCTGCTGTTCATCGTTTATCGGATGGTCCGTCATTTTGGCAGTGTCCGTTGAATTATAGCCAAAACCTAAGAGCAGCCTGTGTTTATCGGACATTTCGATCTTAGTTCAGAGTGTCCTATAATCTCTACACGTGGGCACAACCTACACTTGTAAAATCCATAGAAGGTGCATTTGACCTCCAAAAATGGTGAAACGAGTTTCGTTGTGCTCCATAGAATATCCTCTATTAGCTAGACATAACTTTGGCACCAAAGGGTATATCTCATTTTTTACCACCGGAAGAGGCTAAGCCCTTATAATTTACCGGAGGCTCCGCCACACGCACCGGAGTGTCCGATAAGTTATAAATCACAAACAGATGAGTTTCCTGTGAGCACAGACTTCATATCGGAGAGTCTGATCTTAGTTCGGAGAGTCCAATGTTCCTAGTATGTCCTTTTCCACTAATTCCAAGAACCACCAGACTGTCCAACATTCACGCCGGACTACCCGATAACACGAACCGACAACCCTTCAGCGTATACCTGAACACTCCCTCTTGCATGTTTAATATAATGTCATGCATACATAAGTATCTCATACATGGACATATATATATAGGTACGTGATATTGGAGAGGCACCCAGCGATGTTCCAAGCTATGGGATCCTTGCTCATCCAATAGGCAGGCACCCCACTATTATAAACCCTACTTTGGATACTTATCAAGTTGCATGATGAGTCATGCATCGCATGTAGTCTTGGATAACAATCACTCTTATATTACACCTAGAGTAGCCTAATAATTTGTAAGAGCCTCTCACCTAAACAACGGGAATGGGAACGTTTAATGCGTATTGCTTAGCTGCTTGGGCAACGGTAGAAGTCAAGCTTGAGAAGGGAACTCATACTGGCGCATGTAGGATGCTACACCTGGATAATTAACCACTAAAACCAAAGAGGGTACAACTTGACTTATTTAATAAATCTGGCTAAGAACTAATATCCATAATATGATAATCTTGATGATAACTTGGATATCTTGCTTATGCGAGGGGTAGGTCAGCGTGAGTGTGGGATCTCAGTTGATATAGTCTTGGAGCAGTAAGGCCCGTGTACTGGTATACGTAAGTCCGAGTAACCACCCGTACAGACCGCATGTCGCGGATGGGGTCGACAAGCCAAGTAACTAATTACGACCTGTCTATCCGTGAAGCTGGCATGGGGATGGCGCCAGGAAGATGGTGTACGTAACAAATCAGGGACCCATTATAGTACAGAAGCCAGACCCGAGGTATTGGGAAGATGGTGGAAACCTGATCTGGGCATCCAGTCGAACCTTTCTTGTGACATTTGGGCCAGATTAGGGAAAGGTTGGAAGGCGTGAGGCAACCCTTACTCTCTCGTGCATGAGGTATGGTGGTTACTCTCGTCCTTCCTTGTGGTTATAGTTGTACACCTCTGTAGAGTCTTCAAAGCTAGGAGTCCTTCAGGACAGATCTATTCGGTTGTTGTTTCTTTTTATATCCATGGTAGTATGAATGATGGATTATGACCACTTTAGCTAAATGATAAATGCTTTAATTCTAAAGTTGAACATAGCATGTCATACTCTTAATGAACATCATTGCTTTCCGCACTTATACAAATGCCTGATAATCACCCTATGCATCCATCAAATACGATATGTTGGAATTAAGTTCTGCAAGTACGCAATGTACTCACGGTGCTGCCGTTAAGTTATTTTGCAGGTATAGGACAACGGTAACCATCTCACCCCATCGCTGGTGGCAAAGTGGGTGAATGGCATGTGCTGTCCAAGCTACGGTGGCTACGCCCATAGGCAAGGCGACCACCAGTTACTAGATATATAAATGATTCATAGGATAGCGATGTTGGTAAGAAAGTCATTTGGTTCACATTACATTTAGTCTTACGTTGTATAATTAATTTATTATGTTCGACAAGACTTGTAATCTATGGTTCCACTAAATTATTATGTGCCCCGATGATGAGATGTTTTTGAGTTGTGGAGGCTATCGTGGTATGATACTCAACCTGATCCTGAAGAGGAGTTGCCAAGTGTGCTCCTAGGGGGGTCGTCGAGGTTGATTTGCTTAAATTGAGCTGTTCAAGTGGATGACACTCGTTTTAGGCGAATTAACACGGTGGGTCCCCACAACCAGGTATAAGGTTTGGTTTTGAATAATTGATGAAACCTAGGACTAACCTTTGATCTAAGTGTGTGAATTAGAAAATGTGGTCCAATCCAAGTCATGGAGCTAGATGATGGTCATGGTGAAAGTGATGGTCGGAAAAAGATGGATCAAGTGCTTCATATTTGGAAAAGAAGAAAGAGAAAAACAAAAAAACCAAGATAATCAAGGCAAAGGTATATGATAGGTTTTTGTTTTGCACTCAAGATGCCAAAGAGGGTGTGAGTGACTTAGGATCGATAGCCGTACTATGAAGAGGGGACATCTTTGGCTAAATGGTTTATCAAGTGCCGCTAGGTGACATGATTCATGCATTCCATTTAGGGACCTAGTGTGCTAACTTTTCACCCTTATAAAATGCTTTGGAAAATGCTAATACACATGGACACAAGTTCTACACTTTGTGGTTAGCAAGTTGGAAGCAAGGGCGAAGCGGTTGAGGACTTAGAAAAAGAAAAGGAGCGGAAAGTCCTTGACCGGACGCTGGCCGTGGGGTGACCGGACTTACCTCGGCGTGTCCGGTCATTTATAGCCAGGGAAGCAGTGATTGGCCAAGAGCGGGGAAGCGAGACCGGACGCTGCGACCTGACGCTGGGTGTGCGTCCTATCATCGGGCGTAGTTGAGCCGTAGCGACCGGACTCACTGGCGCGTCCGGTCATCTATGATCTGACGTGTCCGGTCAAAGTTTAACAGCTCTAGAACCTCTCTATACTCGACCTAATGTTGCGTGGCTCAGAGTCCGGTCGATCATGAAGTGAGTCCGGTCATGACTTAAGTTTCTCGCAACTGTGACTTGACCATTGGAGATGAACGGGCAAGGTTTGAAAGAGGACACATGGATGGCCAAGGGTGACCAGACGCTAGGGTGCGTCCGGTTAGCCCACGAGTAGAGCAACGACTCTATTTCGAGGGGACATTTATAAATAGTATTTGGCCAGCTTGGGGCTCACTCTCTCAGCACTTTGACATACTTGACATCCTTGTGAGCCTAAGAAAACACCTCCTACTCATCTCCATCATTGATTTGTCATCATAGTGAGATTGGGTGTGATTCCAAGTGCATTTGTTTGATTGATTGCATCTAGTGGTACTTGGGGATCATTGTGGCTGCGGATTTCTTGTTTCTCTTGGTGGTTGCCGCCACCTAGATGGCTTGGAGTAGCGGAGGAGCTTCAGTATGTGTTGGTGATTGTTCGTGGCCAGCTCCAGTGATTGTGAGGGGTCTTGCACCTTCCCCAGCGAAGAGCCGCAATGTAGCTCTAGTAAATTGCCCGTGTCATTGAGTTACCTCATTTGTGGGTAGGTTCTTGCGGCGCCTTTTGTGGTGGGCTATGTGTGTGATACTTATTAGCTGCCGAACCACCAAGTGTTGGTCGACACAATGGGGATTAGCGTGCCGGCAAGCACATGAACCTCGGGAGAAAAATTGATTGTCTTTTGCCCCTTGGTATTCTCCTAGTGATTGAATTGGTATTCATCTTGTGATTGGTTCACTCCTCTACGCGGTGGTATAATCACTCTACTCACTCATTTACATTCCCGCAAGCTAGTTATAGCAAGCTCTTTAGTGTAGCTAGAATTGAGAGCTTGCTTTGTAGCTTAAGTTTATCTAGTGGAGCTCTTTAGTGTAGCAAGTGTGAGAGCTCTTAGTGAGTAGTGACTTATCAAATTGTGTGCCTAGTTATTATAGTAACTAGAATTGTTGGATAGGTGGCTTGCAGCCCTTGTAGAGCTAGAGTAAGTTTGCATTTTGCTATTTATCATACTAATCAAATTGCTCTAGTGATATTGTAGATTTTTAAATAAGCTATTTACCCCTCTCTAGACATATTAGGACCTTTCAAGTGGTATCGGAGCCATGGTCACCGTTTGATTGAAGGCTTAATGTTGACACCGTTTTTTGCACGTGTCAAAATAATCGGAGTGGACTAATCGGCAAGGGGAAAGTTATTGAATACTTTGATAACCGATGAAAGCCAGCTTGTAAAGATGGTTGCCGATAGCTGGTGATGGTCGATGGAAAGGTTGATTTGGACTCGGACGTTGCCGATGAGGTTGGAGGTGTTGTTGTCAATACCGATGAAGGGAGGCTGGAAGACTACTGCCGATGAAACAGGGAATATGCCAATGAAGGAAGGCTGGAAGACTACTGCCGATGAAACAGGGAATATGCCGATGAAGGAAGGCTTGAAGACTACTGCCGATGAAATAGGGAGTATGCCGATGGGAAGGAGGACAGTGAGGTTTCCATCGTAATTGAGGCGGACAGGGAAATAGATAGAAGTTGATTTCCTTTTCTATATTAGTTAGAGTATGATTCATGTAAGAGTCACGTGTTTCCTTAGATATGGGATTGGTGTCCTAGTTGTGTTTGGTTGTGTCTCTTTAGATCAGGGTATAAATATGGAGTAAGGGGCAATGTAAGAGATATATCAATCAACATAAAAACCAACTTTTACTCCTATTTGCATCTACTTACTTTTCGGCGACTTCGTCAATTTGCATACTTTTTTCTTTTTTTACGAGTTCTCATTGAATCGGCGAGCTGCATCGTTTCAGTGCGACCTTCGGCGATTCTCGAGTTCCGCGTGAGCACCTCTTGGCCGTGATTTCTGGGCGTATCGCTGTTGTCAGGACTAAAGTGTTCGTATCTTCATCCTTGTCGATTAACAGGTCAAATCGACTGGCACGCTTTGGATATCGATTCGGGTATTAGCCCTTTGTGTTTGCAGATCCACTTTTGCATCAACACATCTTTTGGCACGCCCGGTGGGACAAATCAATCAATATGTTCAATTCCGAGATCGATTCAGGGAACATTATCGCAGTATCAGAAGAAGATCTCAAGGAAGAACAGAGGCAGGCTATGGAAAAGGCTGTAGAAGAATACAAGCAGCTTTGTCTGAGATCGTTTAGCTTGAACAAGAGTGGACAAGTCATCCAGAAGCAAGATTTGCCGTTGCCTCGGCAGGTTACCTTTGACTCCAATCCTGGTAAACTTCAAGAGATGGTTAATTCTGCAGTAAATCATGCTTTGATTAATCACTCCAGTGTGCTGTCCAATACTGTTCATAATGCTGTGGTTCGAACTCTCAAAGAAGGACAAGCGGCACCACATTACGTTGGGCCTGCCTATCATCAACCAGAGCCAGCATCTGTCAAAACTCCATCGGCTCCTTCGGCCGTTGTGGGTACAGAAGTTACTTCCCCTCCAGTATTGGCGGGCTCACCTAATGTTCAATCTACACCAATACAATCAGAACAGGTACTACCAGGAGGGCGAGTTCAGCTTAATACAGATCTATCGGCATCAGCTATGTCAGGCCCTGTGTCTCAGAATAGCCAGATTCCTACTAATTGGTGGGGATATGGCATGCCTCCAGAGTCATCTGCTTTCAATCCTAGATTACCTCAAGTGTTTGATGCAGTAGGGAGAGCACCTATACCATCGGCCGTTTCGCCGATGGCTCAAGTGCCTCAATATGCCGCAACTACTTCTGTGCAACCAACTTCAGGAGGTTTCTAGATACCTATGGTTCAAACATTCAATTCAAGTCCATCGGCGAGCTTACTGCCGATGCAGCAGAAAGTCCCTGCTATGAGTCAAACTGGGGTTCAGTTCATGCCTCAAACCGGTTTTAATTATCCAACAATATCAGCAAATTACCAGCCATCGGTAAGTTTTGTACCGATGAGTTCTAATAATGATTGGTCAGGACAGTTACCTGTTCAACATACAGTTCAGCGAAATCAGCAGGTTGCAGGGATTCAACAAGGTCATATGCAAGCTGGTTTCCAGAATCAAGCATCGGCAGCCCAGCCGATGAATCCTTTCCAACAGGCTAATGGACCACAAGTAACGGCAAATATGCCTATTGCTGGAGATCGTGGGCCACAAAGATATGTGGAGGGATGTCAGCAGGCACCTGTAGAAATTCAACCGGTTCGTCAGCAGGAGGCTGATGCTTTTTGGGCCGACAAGATAGCAGAAATTATGAAGGATCAGTTTGGGATAAAGCCCAAGGTCAATACTTATTCTTATCGGACTCCATACCCTCCTGCATACGATTTAATTCCTCTCCCAAATCGGTACAAGGTACCGGATTTCACTAAATTCTCTGGGCAAGATGATACATCAACAATGGAACATGTCAATCGCTTCATTATTCAATGTGGAGAAGCAGCTAACAGAGATGAATTAAGAGTTCGATTATTTTCATCATCTTTGTCTGGATCAGCATTTACATGGTTCATTTCATTGCCACCAAATTCTATTATTACTTGGGTTGATCTAGAAAAACAATTCCATAAGTATTTCTTTGCTGGAATCCATGAAAAGAAGCTTACCGATTTAGTAAAATTGAGACAGCGTAATGATGAATCGGTAGAGAGCTTTGTGCAAAGGCTACGAGATGTAAAAAATAAGTGCTACAGCCTGGTGCTGGATGATCGGCAGCTTGCCGATCTAGCTTTCCAAGGGTTATTGCCACATCTTAAAGACAGATATGCTTCTCAGGAGTTTGAAAGCCTCAGTCATCTTGTGCAAAGGATCTCTGATCAAGATACTAGGGTTTTTGAACCTAAAAAGAATTGGAGTAAAAAGGTATCATTTGTTGAAGAAGTAGGAGATTCTGACTCTGATGAAGAACCAGTTATCGGCTTAGCTGAGTGGGTTAAGAATAAAAGGCCAATATCATGTCCCTTTGGTCAAAAAGAGCCAGAAAAGTTTACCTTTGATATCACCAAGGCCGATAAAATATTTGATCTTTTGCTTCAAGAGGGCCAAATTAAGCTGTCACCTAATCATGTGATCCCATCGGCAGAAGAGTTAAAGAAGATCTTGTACTGCAAATGGCACAATGCAACTTCACACAGTACAAATGAGTGCAAGGTATTCAGGCAACAGTTACAATCGGCTATTGAATCTGGGAGGATTAAGTTTGGTACTTCCAAAGCCCAGAAGCCGATGAAAATTGATCAACACCCTTTTCCAGCAAATATGTTGGATGCCAAAGGAAAGACCAAGGTTTTGACGTCAGAGGCTGCTGAGAAAAACGCGTCAGTGGACCCCCAACATCGGATAACTACCGATGATGCAAAAAGTAAGGGTTTGCTAGGAGAAAGCAGTAGTTCCAAAAATCCTCCTCGATCTGGCATTGTGATTACTCATCGGAGGCAGCAGGAGGGTTGGCGTCAACGTAATGACCGATATCGACAACAGCAAGAAGTGAGACGTCGGGAGGAATGGAATCGACATAAAGATCATTGGAGATGTCCGTTTTTCATCCATTGCTGGGAAGAAGGTATTAAATTGCCAACTGTTGAAAATTGCCCTGAGTGTAATGGTTATTACGGAGTCAATCGCTCAGAAAGGAGGTTTCAACTTGGTAATCAGGGTTCATCTGTCAATGAGCCGATCAGAGGCAGAGCATCAGTGCATGATCGGCTGGGGGGCAGACTTAGTGTACATGAGAGGCTTGGTAAACGCGCTGGATATTTTCCAAGGAATCAAGAGGAGCTTGAGGAGATGGCAAACGCAAGAGTTCCCGATGAGGAAATATTCTACAGGGACCCTAATATACGTCGTGTAGAATCAACTAGGACTTGTTATCAGCCGGTTTGGAAAACCAAGTTTCCTCGATGGTGCCCAGAGGGTCTGACAAAGACGCAGAGGAGGAGGATGCAACGTGAGCGTCAGGAGGATTTATACCAAGAGGAAAATTCCTCCAATGAAAAGCCTGGTCGTCAGCAGTGGCAGGTAAAACACAAAAATAAGGGTCCATCGGCAGATGTTAATATGGTATTCATGTTGCCGATGGAGTTTTTGGCACTATCTGATAATGAGGAAGAAGTTGTTCTCTCTGATCAAGTAGCTCAGTTAACACTAGATCCAATGATGGCTATTTTCGAGAAACCTACCGATGACGAGAGACAGCATCTTAAGGCTTTGTTTGTGAAGGGCAGAGTTGATGGGCAGCCTGTGTCTAAGGTACTTATTGATGGAGGGGCTGCGATTAATATTATGCCTTATGTGATGTATCGGAAACTTGGTAAGGGGGATCAAGACTTGACCAAAACCGATATGATGTTGAAAGATTTTGAAGGCAATGTGTCACCGGCTAAAGGGGCAGTGTGCGTGGAATTAACCATCGGCAGCAAAACCTTGCCAACGACGTTCTTTGTTATCAACGGCAAGGGTGCATATAATCTGCTTCTAGGGAGGGATTGGATTCATGCTAATTGTTGTGTTCCTTCTACAATGCATCAATGCCTCGTACAGTGGATTGGGGATAAGATTGAGGTCGTCCCTGGTGATTCTTCTTATATCATCGCATCGGCAGAATCAGATACTTATGAGCGAACTAAATGCATATCAGGAGAAGCTTGGGAAAAAGAGTTCCTTAGAGTTGCTGATTATGAAATTCCACCGATCCAAGCAGTCGGTTCTGAAGAGGAGTTTTAATGGATAGGTTTGCCGATGATGGAAAATTAGGTCAAGGGTTCACATCGGCAGATGATTTAGTAGAAGTAGATATTGGTGATGGTGATAGGTCAAGACCTACTTTTATTAGTGCTAAGTTAGATTCCAAGTGTAAGCAGCGAGTAACAGATTTGTTAAAAGAATATAAAGATTGTTTTGCTTGGGATTATACTGAGATGCCTGGATTAGACCGATCGATAGTTGAACATCGGTTACCTATCAAATCTGGATTTCGGCCACATCAGCAGCCAGCGCGCCGATGCAACCCTAATGTACTTCCTGACATTAAGGCCGAAATAACTAAATTAATTGAAGCAAAGTTTATTCGGCAATGTCGATACGCAGAGTGGATCTCTAATGTGGTTCCTGTTTATAAGAAAAATGGAAAGCTTCGTGTTTGTATTGATTTCAGGAATCTCAACAAAGCCACACCAATGGATGGCTATCCAATGCCGATTGCTGATTTGTTGATTGATGCTGCGGCTGGACATCAAATTATCAGCTTCATGGATGGTAATGCAGGTTACAATCAAATATTCATGGCTGAGGAAGATATTCCCAAGACTGCTTTCAGATGTCCAGGTCATGTGGGGTTGTTCGAGTGGATAGTCATGACGTTTGGTTTGAAAAATGCCGGTGCTACTTATCAAAGAGCTATGAACTTTATTTTTCATGAATACATCGGCACATTAGTGGAGATCTACATTGATGATGTAGTGATTAAGTCTGGAGATATCACAGCGCATTTAGCCGATCTGCGAAAGATACTGGAGTGCACAAGGAAGCATGGATTGAAGATGAATCCTAATAAATGTGCATTTGGTGTATCGGCAGGACAATTCTTGGGTTTTATGGTGCATCAGCGAGGCATTGAAATCAGTAGGAAGTCTATTGATGCAATTAACAAGGTGATTGCTCCTGCTAATAAAACTGAATTGCAATCTTTGATCGGTAAGATTAATTTCATTAGAAGATTCATATCTAATCTGTCGGGTAAGATCAAGGCTTTCAGCCCACTACTTAAATTAAAAGCTGATCAGGAATTCGTATGGGGAGTTGAACAGCAATTAGCCCTTGATGAAATTAAGAAATATTTATCAAATCCTCCAGTGTTAGTTCCACCTCAACATGGGAAGCCTTTCAGGTTATATTTGTCAACTGATGATACAGTTATCGGTTCAGCTCTTATTCAAGAATTTGAAGGGAAAGAACGTGTTATTTATTATTTGAGCAGAAGGTTAGTGGATGCTGAGACGAGGTATTCGGCCATCGAAAAATTGTGTCTGTGTTTATACTTTTCTTGTGTCAAATTAAGGCATTATTTGTTAACTGCCGAATGTACGGTCATATGCAAAGACGATGTGGTCAAGTATATGCTGTCGATGCCGATGTTAAGTGGTAGAATCGGCAAATGGATTTTGGCATTATCAGAATTTGAACTACGTTACGAATCAACTAAGGCAGTTAAAGGACAAGTGATGGCTGATTTTGTCACTCAGCATTGTAATACAGTGGACTTTCTGGGGATTGCTCCCTGGACACTTTTCTTCGATGGGTCCACATGTGGTGAAGGAGCAGGTATCGGCATTGTGTTAATTTCACCTCTAGGGAGGAAGTATGAGTTTTCATTGCCGATTGTTGCTACAGCAACAAACAATCAAGCTGAATATCAAGCCTTGATAAAAGGGTTAGAATTGCTGAAGGAGATACGTGCCGATGTTGTTGAAATCTTTGGTGATTCTATGCTAGTTATAAATCAATTGACTGGAAGTTATGAATGCCGAAGTGAAGCTTTGATTTCGTATTATGAAAGATGTTTGCAATTGTTGAAAGGATTTAGAGGTTTTCGTCTTGAACATATCTCTCGATTGCATAATGAGGAAGCTAATCGACTAGCTCAGCATGCTTCAGGGTATCAGCCTATTCAGGAAGTGCTAACATCGGCAGTTGATACCGATGACTGGAGGAAAGAGATTGTCGATTACTTAAAGGATCCACATAGAAAGGTTGAGAGACGTATAAGGTTCCAAGCTACCAAATATGTGCTCCTCGATGATGAATTATATTATCGAACTATAGATGGAGTTTTACTTAGATGTGTTAGCAATGATGAATCGAAAAGCTTGATGGGTGAAATTCATGAAGGAGTATGTGGGGCACATCAATCGGCTTTCAAGATGAAATGGATGATCAGAAGGAATGGATACTATTGGCCGACTATTCTTGAAGATTGTTTTAAGTATTTTAAAGGATGCCAGGAGTGTCAAAAGTTTAGTAATATTCAAAGAGCGCCTGCATCGGCTATGAATCCTATAATCAAACCGTGGCCGTTCCGGGGATGGGCTATTGATCTCATTGGTCAGATTTATCCGCCATCGAGTAAAGGACATAAATTTATCCTGGTTGCTACCGATTATTTTACAAAGTGGGTTGAGGCAATTCCTTTAAAAAAGGTGACATCGGTCAATATGATTGATTTTGTGAAAGAGCATATTGTTTACCGATTTGGTATTCCTCAGACTATCACTACCGATCAGGGCACTATGTTTACATCAGGAGAATTTGATGAGTTTGCTGTAGGCATGGGAATTAAAATTTTAAATTCTTCTCCATATTATGCTCAAGCTAATGGTCAAGCTGAGGCTTCTAACAAAGGGATCATCAAACTCATTAAGCGCAAAATTGAAGAAAATCCTAGGAGGTGGCATACAGTATTAAATGAAGCCTTGTGGTCATATCGGATGTCATGTCATGGTGCAACCAAAGTAACGCCTTATCAGTTAGTATATGGACACGATGCAGTATTGCCTTGGGAAATTAAGGTTGGCTCTAGACGAATACGTTCTCAAGATCAGCTGACAGCCGATGATTATAATACTCTTATGAAGGATGAGTTGGAAGATGTGGCGGGTCATCGGTTAAGGGCTTTAGTTAGTATCGAAGAAAATAAGAAAAGAGTAGCTAGATGGTATAACAAGAAGGTGAAAGTAAAAGAGTTTGCCGATGGAGATCTGGTCTGGAAATTGATTTTACCGATTGGGACTAAAAGTTCAAAGTTTGGAAAGTGGTCTCCTAATTGGGAAGGTCCATATCGGATAAATCAGTCTGTTCCTGGTAATGCATATATTTTAGAAACCCTCGAAGGGGTTGTGTTTCCCAGAGCGATAAATGGGAAATATTTAAAGAAATATTACCCTAGTATCTGGATAGATGCATAAAAGTATAAAGTGCCGATACAATAAATAAGATTACACGTTCAACAAGGATTGGATAGCTAATATCGCACGCAGGCGAATCTGGTCGGCTTCCTCCATTTCCTTGATATCGTCATCGGCGGCACCCTCCACAGGCTTGAGTTTTTTCTTCATGGCTAAAGCTTTGCGAGCTTGGATATCTCTTTCTTGCTGAAGGGTCTTGATGGCATCGGGTAGCTGGCTTTCTTCTTGTTGGGCATGAGTTAAGGCTGCCTCAACTTCTTTCAGTTCAGCCAATAGAGCCATCTTCCTTGCTGATAAATCTAAGATTTTCTGCTTAAGTTCAGCGCTCGAAGTCTGCAAGTTGCCGATGCCCTTGTGCTTCTCATCGGCAATCTGTTTCAGTTGTAGCATCTCTTCTTTGAGTTGAGCCTGAGCTGCTCTATCGGCAATGCGCTGAGCGGCCCGTTGATATTGCAGTTGGCGGCTTTCTAGGTGAGCTGCTGGGAAGAGTACTTCTTCAACATCGGCAGGGACCTGGCCCCGAATTGTTTTGAAGATTGCCTTTGCGGGGTCCGAGTCATCTACCAGTTGGGCGGTACCTTGTTGTAGCAAGTTCAGGAGGGTTTCCAACTTGGATTTAGTCTCTGCCGATATTGTTCCCAGTGCAAGGGAAGAACTTGTCTCCTCTCCATCGTCGTCAGAAATATCAATGGCAAAGGAAAATAGGCTGTTCGGGGAGTCTTGTTCCTGAGAGAGAGAGAGGGAGATCAGTTAGGGGTAAGTATGAGTATTGTAAATCAACTAGGCTGATCGGTTTACCTGTTTCAAGGCAATTTCTTGTGCTTGACTGGAGGAAGCAACCTGGAGTATGTCGTGTGGGGGATCGGCTGAGCTTGCCGATGGGATATCCTCTGTGACTTCATCGATGGTGGGCTCTTGAGGTATGACGGCCGATGACATTGGGGCAGATGTAGGGATCGGCATAGACCTTTGTCGTTTTGGCTGTGCTTCAGTATCTGTTGAAGCTTTGCGTTTTGCTTGGGCATCGGCAACGATGGGCTGGGGGGCATCGACACTTGTTGGTTGTGAAGCTTGGACATCTGGTACGTTTGCCGATGTACCCAATTGTTGCTGCAAAACAAGTGTAAGAGATGATATTTAACAAGTAAAATGTAAAGTCAAGAAGCTACCTCTGAAGGTTCATCGAAGGAAGTGGTGCTTGATATCGGCGGAATTGCCGATGACGATCCAGTAGTAGCTCTTACCCCCTGATGATTAAGGTTAATACAGTTTGTGATCGGCATAAGTAAAAATAAACGAGGTTGTTACCTTAAATGCTTTGACCAAGGTTGTAGCAGCAGCCGATGGAGTAGCCCTGGATGTAGCCAATTTGGACTTGGAAGTGATGGTCTTGGTACGAATCTTCTGGTGGGTCAAAGCGGCTAAGGTGGGAGCGTTGTAGCCGATCAGCGATGTTGGGAAAACAGGCCGGAGATTGAAGGGTTTCCCACTTTTGCTCACCGATGGTGCTGGGTTGTTAACCTGTTACAGGAGAATCGGTTACTGATATATGAAGGGAAAAGCAGAAGGGAGTTAAAGGAAATTTACCGCGTCGTCAGGGATGGCGTATTCAGGGTCGATCATGTGCCGATATGTGTGAGCAGAAGTTGCGAACAGTTGTTCCTTCCACTCTTGCCACCATTGCTTATATGACTCGGTGATGAAAGATATTGGTGTCCAGGTGGATATATCAACATCTGTAGTATCGGCATCGGGGGAGAGTTGTACTACCTTGTTCCAATCTGTTCCGCAGGTGATTGTTTCCCTGGGTTTGATCACATCGGCAAAGCAGAGTTTGATTGGCAATTGCCCAAAAGCCAATTGGCGGGATACTGCCGATGGGTTGTAAAATTCATAAGTAATGTTGGTGTTTTTCCCGCTGCCGAATGTGTTTACTGGAATTGCCCTGGGAGTAATGATAGCCATCATGAGCTCATTATCTTGATTCAGAGTGTTATCGGCAAAGTTGAAAAGAAGGGGGAATCTGTTGTCTTCGTCAATATAAGGCACCCAGGCCCTATGATCACGAGAAAGACCATTGTAGAAGCTTTGAAAGAATCTGCCGATTTGGTCTTCGTTAGCTTCTGTTCCAGGAAGGACAATTATGGCTTCACCAAAATTGAGGGGTGAGCGTGTTGCCGATTCATCATCCCCAAGCACATAGTCTTCAGCAGTTTCTCGTGGGAATTGTTGAGCGAAAAAGTCCCATTGCAAACGTTTGTGCATATGGGCATTCAGCCACATGTTGATAAACCACCACGGGCCTCCCAGGTTGCCGATGGGTTCGCCGAGCAAAAGTTTCTGAGACACTTGATGAAGAAGATGATAAGTGGAGCTCAGAAGGTATCGGCCAAGAGGAAACCTTACGCCATTAGCCAAAAGCTCAGCTGCAGGGAGGAAGGCGTTGGTTGGTCCTACTGATCGACCACAGAAGATGAATTTTTCCAACCACATATTCAGGAATGTGGCATGTTCCCTCTGGTTAACTGTCCCGGTCTTCTGGTATTCTTGAATGTATCCTGTCCAACCGCCGATGTTACGGGTATTTACCCTGTATTCAGGCTTTCTACCATAGATGGAGCCTTCATCGGCAGATGAGATGTCCAAGCCAGTAAGCATATGGATATCGGCAAGGGTAGGAGTGGCTGGGCCATGTCCAAACATAAAAGTATTGGTCGTGTCTGACCAGAAATAAGCAGCTGCAATCATCATTGATTCATTTTTCTGCATATCGGCAATAGATAGCCTAATGCATTGGTCTAATCTTCGTTCTGCCCAGTATACTTGCATCGATCTATTAACTCTCAAGTACCAATCTTTCCACCCCTTGGTGGTTTTGGGCCAAGATCGGAATGTGTCTTTCCACAAATTCAGAGAAAAATTTTGGGCTCTAAAGGGGATTCTGTTAACCTCTGCATTGATCAGATCGGTTGGATCTGGGTTGCCCATTGGACCGAGGCATTGAACGTGCGGTTGATCGGTTGGGATAATTAATTTGTTGCGCAGTTCCTAAGGTTATGGAATCCAGAGAACAGAAGAAAGGAAAAATCACCGACTGAATGAATTTGCGAAAAGATTAAAGTAAAGGGTAATGGAAGTGGAGCGAACCGCGGGGACGTCGAAGTTGATGGCCATGGTCCTGAGGAAACTTGAAGTTAGCGCCGGGGAAGGGTTCTCCTTGGTTGAGGTCGCGCGGTTGTTCGTCGGAGTCGCCGCCGGAGAGAGAAAATGCCAAGGATTGGAGGCTGAAGGTCGAGACGGTTCAGAAGGATATGGTAACTGTTCGCACGATAATCAGGGGATTGTACAGATGAGTTGATGACAAGTAATCATGACTTGGAAGGGATATCGATACAGGATATTTTAATTCTGAAAATGGCAGCATTATCATGTTAAGATCTTGCCGATGGGTTATTGCTTCGGTATCTTAACCATAATCAGGGCAAGAGTGGTTGGCGATTGTGCGATATTTACTGAAGTGCGTGAATCAAGATTAGATTTGATTGGATTTGATAACAAATCAAGTTTTGGCTTGGAGAATGAGTTACGGTAATCGGGCGAAGGCAAGCGTTATTTGGAGTAAATTTCGGAGCATTAATGGTTTTATACTCCGAAATTGGGGGGCATGTGTTGACACCGTTTTTTGCACGTGTCAAAATAATCGGAGTGGACTAATCGGCAAGGGGAAAGTTATTGAATACTTTGATAACCGATGAAAGCCAGCTTGTAAAGATGGTTGCCGATAGCTGGTGATGGTCGATGGAAAGGTTGATTTGGACTCGGACGTTGCCGATGAGGTTGGAGGTGTTGTTGTCAATACCGATGAAGGGAGGCTGGAAGACTACTGCCGATGAAACAGGGAATATGCCGATGAAGGAAGGCTGGAAGACTACTGCCGATGAAACAGGGAATATGCCGATGAAGGAAGGCTTGAAGACTACTGCCGATGAAATAGGGAGTATGCCGATGGGAAGGAGGACAGTGAGGTTTCCATCGTAATTGAGGCGGACAGGGAAATAGATAGAAGTTGATTTCCTTTTCTATATTAGTTAGAGTATGATTCATGTAAGAGTCACGTGTTTCCTTAGATATGGGATTGGTGTCCTAGTTGTGTTTGGTTGTGTCTCTTTAGATCAGGGTATAAATATGGAGTAAGGGGCAATGTAAGAGATATATCAATCAACATAAAAACCAACTTTTACTCCTATTTGCATCTACTTACTTTTCGGCGACTTCGTCAATTTGCATACTTTTTTCTTTTTTTACGAGTTCTCATTGAATCGGCGAGCTGCATCGTTTCAGTGCGACCTTCGGCGATTCTCGAGTTCCGCGTGAGCACCTCTTGGCCGTGATTTCCGGGCGTATCGCTGTTGTCAGGACTAAAGTGTTCGTATCTTCATCCTTGTCGATTAACAGGTCAAATCGACTGGCACGCTTTGGATATCGATTCGGGTATTAGCCCTTTGTGTTTGCAGATCCACTTTTGCATCAACACTTAACAACCTCAGTGTTAAATTATGGCTTAAATTGTGTTCAACCATGTGGAGGGCAAACCACCGTTCTTTGATGGCACATGCTATGATTATTGGAAGAGAAAGATGAAGATGTATCTTGGTTCAATCAATGACCAAGTGTGGGATGTGACCGAGAGTGATTATGTGATTCTTGATCCAGACAATCTCACCAACAACGACAAGGCCAACAAGCAATGCAATACAATGGCTCTCAACACTATCTACAATGCCATTGATTCCAAGGTGTTTGAGTAAGTCAAGGATTGTGAGAAAGCTAGTGAAGTGTGGAAGAGATTAGAGGAGACCTATGAGGGCACATCGGTGGTG
This sequence comes from Miscanthus floridulus, assembly GCF_019320115.1. NCBI lineage: Eukaryota > Viridiplantae > Streptophyta > Magnoliopsida > Poales > Poaceae > Miscanthus > Miscanthus floridulus. The sequence goes on from NC_089598.1 coordinate 5,681,127, forward strand.
AAAAGTGCCAAGCTATACATCCTCAAGGACAAGTTGACAAGCTTCAAGATGAAGGATGATGAGAGCATTCTAGATATGTTCCATAGATTGCAAGTAATTATCAATGACTTGAAGGCTTTGGGAGAGAAGATCAATGATGATGATGTCTCTCATCGGTTCTTGATATGCTTACCTCCTAGATTTGAGACATTGAGATTGATCAACATTAGAGGAGGATTGAAGCAACTCACCTCCAACCAAGTACTAGGTGATGTCATGACACAAGAGACATACCGTGTGGAAAGGGAGGGGGTTGACAAGGATGAGAAGAAGGAAGATGAAGACAAGAAAAAGAAGAGTGTAGCATTCAAGGCTAGCTCATCATCCAAGAACAAGGGCAAGTCAAGGAAGCAAGAATCAAGTGATGATGAAGATGCTAGTGACATTGATGATGAGGCCATGGCTCTCTTTGTGTGAAAGTTTGGAAAATTCATGAAGAAGGGATATGGTGTAAGAAAGAGAAGAGACAATAACAAGAGCAAAGAATATGTGAGAAGATACTACAATTGCAAGAGCCTAGACCATATTGTGGTGGATTGTCCCTACAATAGTGACAATGATGAGGATGAGAAGAAGAAGCAAAAGAAGGAGAAGAAGGAGAAAAAGGAGAAAAAAATGACCTTCCAAAAGAAGAAGGGTGGTGGCTATGTGGTGACGTGGGATAGTGATGCTTCTTCGAAGGATGATGACTCAAGTGATGATGACAAGAAATCCAAGAAGAAAGCACTTGCAAGCATAGCCATCAACAACAAGCCTTCCATCTTCGATACTTCATCAACTTGTCTCATGGCAAAGCCCACCAAGGTAAAATATGATGATAGTGATGATGATACTTGTGAAAGTGATGATTGTAACAGTGATGAGCTCAATGCTTTTCATGAGAGTCTAAGGGAAGGCCATGAGGAGCTTGGCAATGCTCACACTAAGCTTGAAAGAGCTCACTCCTCTCTCCTCGAGAAAGTTAAGAAGGAGGGAGCCAAGAAGGAGCAAGTGATTGTGACATGTGATATGGGACTAACCTGTGATATTATTAATGAATCTTTTTATAAACCCATTGTTGTTGCTCCCACTAACCCTTCTTGTAGCACCACCACCACTACTTCACCTTTGAGTGATGGTTTCACTTGTGATGCCTCACTAATGGTGGAAAATGAGACCCTCAAGAAGGAGGTGGATGAGCTCACTCGTGCCTTAGGCAATGCCTATGGTGGAGATGCCCGCTTGCTAAAGTGCTTGGATAGCCAAAGGTTCTCTCTCAACAAGGAGGGTTTAGGCAATACCCCCAAGAAAGGCAAAGCGGCCTTTGTCACTTTGTGAAAGGCAATGATCGATTTTGCGATAGATGCAAGCTAGTTGGGCATATAGAGCAATATTGCAAGACTAACAAGAACAAGCAACCTAGTGTATCCTCAATTAAATTTGATTATTGTTACATGCTTGTTAAGGGTGCCAATTGTGTGAAGGCTAAGTTCATTGGTACACCAATTGTGGGCCCAAAGAAGAAGGACATTTGGGTACCAAAGACCTTGGTAACTAACCTTTAAGGACCCAAGCAAGTTTGGGTACCTAAAAATAATTGATTCTCTTTTGTAGGTCAATTACAAAGCCAGAGAAAGGCATTGGGTGCTTGATAGTGGGTGCACACAACACATGATTGGTAATTTAAGAATGTTCAATTCAATCAATGAGAATGATAGCAGTGGGACTGATAGTATCACATTTGGTGACAATAGCAAAGGCAAGGTCAAAGGGCTTGGTAAGATTGCAACATCCAATGACTTGAGCATTTCCAATGTGCTACTAGTAGAGAGCTTGAATGTTAACCTATTATCGTCAGCTCAATTGTGTGATCTTGGTTTCAAGTGCATATTTGGAATTGATGATTGCAGATGGATCTAACTTGATATTCAAAGGTTTTAGATATGAGAATCTATACTTGGTTGATTTCAATGCTAGAGAAGCTAAATTGTCCACATGTCTGCTCAATAAGTCTAGCATGGGTTGGTTATGGCATAGAAGGCTTGGTTATGTTGGAATGAAACAATTGAACAAGTTGATTAAGCATGATCTAGTCAGAGGCTTGAAAGATGTCACATTTGAGAAGGATAAGCTTTGTAATGCATGTCAAACCGGAAAGCAAGTTGGCAACACACACCCTAAGAAGAGCATAATGAGTACATCTAAGGCATTTGAGTTGTTTCACATGGATTTGTTTGGACCAACCACTTACACTAGCATTGGTGGAAATAAATATGGATTTGTGATTGTGGATGATTTCACTAGATATACATGGGTGTTCTTTCTTGTTGACAAGAGTGATGTGTTTACAACCTTCAAAACTTGTATCAAGAGAATTCATAATGAGTTTGAAACAACCATCAAGAAAGTAAGAAGTGACAATGGAAGTGAATTCAAGAATACAAGAGTTGATGATTTGTGTGATGAGTTTGAGGTTAGACATCAATTCTCGGCCAAGTACACTTCACAATCAAATGGCCTAGTTAAGAGAAAGAATAGAACCTTGATTGACATGGCAAGATCAATGTTGAGTGAGTACAATGTGAGTCATTCATTTTGGGCCGAAGCAATCAACATAGCTTGCTACTATAGCAACCAATTCTATTGCCACCCCATGATGGAGAAGACACCTTATGAGCTCTTGAATAGAAGAAAGCCCAATATTGCATACTTTTGGGTTTTTGGTTGCAAATGCTATATATTGAAGAAAGGCACAAGATTGAGCAAGTTGGAGAAGAAATGTGATAAAGGTTTCTTGCTTGGTTACTCAACTACTAGCAAGGCTTATAGAGTTTGGAATTTGGCTAGTGATACTCTTGAGGAGGTTCATGATGTGGAATTTGATGAAACAAATGGTTCACAAGAGGAAGATGAGAATCTAGATGATGTAAGAGACACTCAATTAGTCAATGCAATAAAAAACATGGACATTGGTGATATAAGGCCTAGAGAGATGATTGATGTGGAAGATGACAAGAATCAAGTGCTTTCTAACTCAAATGTGCAAGCTAGTGGTTCTCATGATCAAAATCATTCAAGTGCTAGTGATGAAAAAGTGTAAGATCAACAACAAGTGGCTAGTTCATCATCTCAATCAAGTGATAAATCAAATGCAAGCAATCAAGTGCAAGTGCTCCAACCAACCAATGTTGCAAGAGATCATCCATTGGACTCTATAATTGGTGATATCTCTAGAGGTGTGCAAACAAAATCAAGATTGTCATCATTTTATGAATACTTCTCATTTGTCTCATCCATTGAACCAAACAAGATATATGAAGCTTTGAAGTATGTTGATTAGATAAATGTTATGCATGAAGAGCTAAACAACTTCACAAGAAATCAAATATGGGAGTTAGTTGAGAGGCCTTAGGATCATAATATGATTGGAACAAAATGGGTCTTTTGGAACAAGCAAGATCAAGATGGTATAGTTGTAAGGAACAAAGCAAGATTAGTGGCTCAAGGTTACACTCAAGTTGAAGGTCTTGACTTTGGAGAGACATATGCTCCGGTTGCAAGATTGGAAGCAATTAGGATCTTATTAGCCTATGCTTGTGCCCACAACATTAAGTTGTTCCAAATAGATGTGAAGAGTGCATTTCTCAATGGGTACATCAATGAGCTTGTGTATATTGAGCAACCTCTTAGTTTTAAAGATGAGAAGAAGCCCAACTATGTTTATAAGTTGAGAAAGGCTTTGTATGGCTTGAAGCAAGCACCAAGAGCATGGTATGAAAGATTGAGGGATTTCCTACTCTCTAAGGGATTTAAGATGGGAAAGGTTGATGCCACTCTCTTCACCAAGAAGCTAGGCAATGACTTGTTTGTGTTACAAATCTATGTTGATGATATCATATTTAGATCAACCAATCAAGATTTTTGTGAGGAGTTTGGAAAGGTGATGGCAAGTGAGTTTGAGATGTCCATCATTGAAGAGCTTAGTTACTTCATTAGTCCTCAAATCAAGCAAATGAAGAATGGCACATTTGTGAGTCAAGGCAAGTACATCAAAGACATGCTGAAGAAGTTTGGCATGGATGAAAGTAAAGCAATTAGTACACCAATGGGGACAAATGGAAACTTGGATAGTGATGCTAGTGGTAACATGGTGGATCAAAAGATGTATTGGTTGATGATTGGAAGCCTACTCTATGTGACCGCATAAAGAACGGATATAATGTTTAGTGTATGCATGTGTACAAGATTTTAAGCCTCACCAAGAGAGAGTCATTTGAAGGCAATAAAGAGAATGTTGAGGTACTTGAAGCATACACAAAATGTTGGATTGTGGTATCCCAAAGGAGCAAGATCTGAGTTGATTGGATATTCGGACTCTGATTATGCGGGATACAAAGTTGAGAGAAAGAGCACATAGGGCACATGTCAACTATTAGGAAGATCGCTTGTGTCTTGGTCATCAAAGAAGCAAAATAGTGTAGCACTTTTAACCGCCGAAGCGGAGTACATTTCGGCCAGTAGTTGTTGTGCTCAATTGCTTTGGATGAAGGTTACTTTGAGTGACTTTGGAATCAAAATCAAACAAGTGCCATTGCTATGTGACAATGAGACTACCTTGAAGCTCACCAACAACTCGGTTCAACATTTAAGAACAAAGCACATAGATGTCCGCCATCATTTTATAAGAGATCACCAACAAAAAGGAGACATTTGCATTGAGAGTGTGGGCACCGATGATCAACTTGCCAATATCTTCACCAAGCCACTTGATGAGATGAGATTTTGCAAGCTAAGGAATGAATTAAACATACTTGACTTCTCCAATATGTGTTGATGCACCCCCATTATATGTCATGCCTCTTCTTCGAACAAAGCAAGGTAAAGTTGATTGACATGTCATTCATCAATTGCTAAGGACCTGTTTAGTGCATCTAGTCACTCCTCATGATTAAATTGGCTCATTCATGAAAATCAAATGAATTTAATGATTGTATGGTACCACTATTGCTTGTATGCTTGAAATGATCTAGTGGTAGCATATAACATGTTTGTGGGATTGTGAACCTAATGTTTGATTTAGAAAATGAGCTATAAGTGTTTAACTCAACATGGTGCATGATAACCCTTATTTGGAGGTGTGAAGAAGCTTGCCCTTGGATCAAACCGAGTTAAATATCTTTTGCAAGTGCTCTAGATTGGACCGAATTGGAAGATGGTCCTCACTTATCATGGTTTCACACAACTTATCTAAAATATAATCTCACCTTTTTGTGGTCATTGATGACAAAGGGAGAGAAGTAATTCCCAAAGATAAGCAAAAGGGAGAGAGAAACCAAAGATAGTAAGATAGGTGAAAGGAAGGGGATCAAATAAGACTTGAAGCACACAAGTAGGGCAGCAAGCTCATAAACTTGTATGTTGCATTTGTATGTGCATTACATGTGTTTGCTTGCAAGGCACAAGTTCAAAATTCCATATCCATGCTTGTGTGGTGTATGCTAGATCATAGAAAATGTTTGATGAAATGAAATACTAGCATGCATAAGAAAGCTAGACACTTGAATTATTCTTACAAGTAGTACTAGAATCTTGCTTATAATTTTGATCTCACGAGGTATCTAGTTCTTTGTTGTTCTTCAAGTGGTATCTTGAAAATCATGGTGCTAAGGTTGGTGTTCAAATGGCAACTCCGATAGGTATCACACTTCAAAGGTCCATCCTTTACACCTTAGCATCATTTGGTAGCTATTACACTCCCAAACTTTCTATCCATGCATATGTGCACATATGTCGGGGGAGCTAATACTACCAATTTCGGTTGATGAAACTTATCCATAATCTTTACACATGGTAATATGCTTAGGCAAGCGACATAAATCCAAAAAGAATTTATTGAATATCTTTGTAAATGAGTTGTCATCAATTACCAAAAAGAGGAAGATTGAAAGCCCTAGTTTAGTTTTGGATAATTGATGAAACCTAGGACTAACCTTTGATCTAAGTGTGTGAATTAGAAAAAGGTGGTCCAATCCAAGTGATGGAGCTAGATGATGGTCATGGTGAAAGTGATGGTCACAAAAAGATGGATCAAGTGCTTCACATTTGGAAAAGAAGAAAGAGAAAAACAAAAAAAACCAAGATGATCAAGGCAAAGGTATATGATATGTTTTTATTTTGCACTCAAGACACCATAGAGGGTGTGAGTGACTTAGGATCGATAACCGTACTATAAAGAGGGAAGATCTTTGGCTAAATGGTTTATCAAGTGCCGCTAGGTGACATGATTCATGCATTGCATTTAGGGACCTAGTGTGTAACTTCTCACCCTTGTAAAATGCTTTGGAAAATGCTAACACACGTGGACACAAGTTCTACACTTTGTGGTTAGCAAGTTGGAAGCAAGGGCAAAGCGGTTGAGGACTTAGAAAAAGAAAAGGAGCAGAAAGTCCTTGACCGAACGCTGGCCGCGGGGTGACTGGGCTCACCCCGACGCATCCGGTCATTTATAGCCAGGGAAGCAGTGACTGGCCAAGAGCAGGGAAGCGTGACCAGACGCTATGACCTGACGCTAGGCGTGCGTCCGGTCATCGGGCATAGTTGAGCTATAGCGACCGGACTCACCGGCGCGTCCGGTGGTCTATGATCTGACGTGTCTGGTCAAAGTTTAACGGCTCTAGAACCTCTTCGTAATCGACTTGATGCTGCGTGGCTCAGAGTCCGGTCGATCATGTAGTGAGTTCGATCATGACTTAATGTTTCACGCGACTGTGACTTGACCGTTGGAGATGAACAGGCGAGGTATGAAAGAGAACACATGGACGGACAAGGGTGACCGGACGCTGGGGTGCGTCTGGTCAATGCGTCCGATCAACCTGTGAGCAGAGCAACGGCTCTATTTCGAGGGGATGTATATAAATAGTATTTGGTTGGCTTGGGGCTCACTCTCTCGGTACTTTGACATACTTGACATCCTTGTGAGCCTAAAAAAACACCTCCCACTCATCTCCATCATTGATTCATCATCATAGTGGATTGGGTGTGATTCCAAGTGCATTTGCTTGACTGATTGCATCTAGTGGCACTTGAGGATCATTGTGGCTGTGGATTTCTTATTTCTCTTGGTGCTTGCTGTCACCAAGATGGCTTAGAGCAGCGGAAGAGCTTCGGCACGTGTTGGTGATTGTTCGTGGGTGGCTCCGGTGATTGTGAGGGGTCTTGCACCTTCCTCAGTGAAGAGCTGCAAGGTAGCTCTAGTAAATTGCCCGTGTCATTGAGTTACCTCACTTGTGGGTAGGTTCTTGCGGCGCCTTTTGTGGTGGGCTAGGTGTGTGATACTTATTAGCCGCCGAACCACCAAGTGATGGTCAACACAATGGGGACTAGCATGCCGGCAAGCACGTGAACCTCGGGAGAAAAATTGATTGTCTCTTGCCCCTTGGTATTCTCTCGATGATTGAATTGGTATTCATCTTATGATTGGTTCACTCCTCTATACGGCGGTATAATCACCCTACTCAATCATTTACATTCCCGTAAACTAGTTATAGCAAGCTCTTTAGTGTAGTTAGAATTGAGAGCTTGCTTTGTAGCTTAAGTTTATCTAGTGGAGCTCTTTAGTGTAGCAAGTGTGAGAGCTCTTAGTGAGTAGTGACATCAAATTGTGTGCCTAGTGATTATAGTAACTAGAATTGTTGGATAGGTGGCTTGCGACCCTTGTAGAGCTAGAGCAAGTTTGCATTTCGCTATTTGTCATACTAATCGAATTGCTCTAGTGATCTTGTAGATTTTTAAATAGGCTATTCACCCCCCTCTAGCCATATTAGGACCTTTCACTAGTGATGTTCCAAGCTATGGGATCCTTGCTCATCCAGCAGGCAGACACCCCACTATTATAAACCCTACTTTGGATAATTATCAAGTTGCATTATGAGTCATGCATCACATGTAGTCTTGGATAATGATCACTCTTATATTACACCTAGAGTAGCCTAATAATCTGTAAGAGCCTCGCACCTAAACAACGGGAATGGAAACACTTAATGCTTATTGCTTAGTTGCTTGGGCAACGGTAGAAGTCGAGCTTGAGAAGGGAACTCATACTCACGCGTGTAGGATGCTACACCTGGATAATTAACCACTAAAACCAAAGAGGGTACATCTTGACTTATTTAACTAATCTGGCTAAGGACTAATATCCCTAATATGATAATCTTGATGATAACTTGGATATCTTGCTCATGTGAGGGGTACGTCGTCGTGAGTGTGGGATCTCAAGCGACATAGCTCGTGGAGCAGTAAGGACCGTGTATTGGGATACGTTAGTCTGAGTAACCACCCGTAGAGACCATATGTCGTGGATAGGGTCGACAAGCCAAGTAACTAATTGCGACCTGTCTATCCGTGAAACTAGCAAGGGGGATGGCGCTGGGAAGATGGTGTACGTAATGAACCGGGGACTCGTTACAGTACAGAAGCCTGACCCGAGGTACTGGGAAGATGGTGGAAATCTGACCCGGGCATCGAGTCGAACCTTTCATGTGATATTCGGGGCGTGAGGCAACCCTTACTCTCATGTACGAGGTATGGTGGTTAGTCTCGTCCTTTCGTGTGGGTACAGTTGTACACCTCTGTAGAGTCTTGAAAGGTTGGAAGGCGTGAGACAACCCTTACTCTCATGCACGAGGTATGGTGGTTAGTCCCATCCTTCCGTGTGGGTACAGTTGTACACCTCTGTAGAGTCTTGAAAGCCTAGAGTCCTTCGGGACGGATCTGTTCGGTTGTTCTTTCTTTTTATGCCCATGTGTAGTATGAATGATGGATTATGAGCACTTTGGCTAAATGATAAATGCTTTAATTCTAAAGTTAAGCATAACATGTCATACTCTTAATGAACATCATTGCTTGCCGCACTTATACAAATGCCTGATAATCACCCTATGCATCCATCAAATACTATATGTTGGAATTAAGTCATGCGAGTACGCAATGTACTCACGGTGCTGCCGTTAAGTTGTTTTGCAGGTATAGGACAATGGTGGCCATCTCACCCCGTCGCTGGTGGCAAAGTGGGTGAATGGCATGTGTTGTCCAAGCTACGGTGGCTACGCCCATGGGCAAGGCGACCACCAGTTACTAGATATATAAATGATTCATAGGATAGCGATGTTGGTAAGAGAGTCGTTTGGTTCATACTATATTTAGTCTTACATTGTATAATTAATTTATTATGTTCGACAAGACTTGTAATCTGTGGTTCCGCTGAATTATTATGTGCTCCGATGATGAGATATAATCTTGAGTTGTGGAGGCTATCGTGGTATGATATTCTACCTGATCCTAAAGAGGAGTTGCCAAGTGCGCTCCTGGGGGGGGGGGGGTCGTCGAGGTTTATTTGCTTAAATTGAGCTGTTCAAGTGGATGACACTCGTTTTAGGCGAATTAACGCGGCGAGTCCCCACAATTACCCAAGTTGTTGATCATTGATGAAGAGAGGTTTGGAGGTGAATCATTGTATGCTAGACATAGCTTATCCACAAAGCTCACTTATAATTCCATCTGATTATCTTGACTGGTTAGAATTACCCTTCACCAAAGAATAAAATGAAAGAATAATGGGAAACCTTCCTTCTAATAAATATCTAGAACCTAATGGCTTGAACAGTGATTTACTCAAGAAATATTGACAATTATAGCCAAGGGATTCTACAAGCTCTATGATGCTTTTTCGGAAGAGAATATTTGTTTGTATAATATTGTTCCTCTTACATTACTTTAAAACCAAAAAAGCAATCCTTGAGATAATTGGAGATTTTAGGCCAATTTCCCTCTAAAATTCCTCTATTGAACTTATCAATAAATTTCTAGATAATAGACACTAAGTTGTAATCCTAAATGATTATTGTCTAACGAGTCCAAAAAAAGTCGTCATCCTTTGGCTAGATTTTAGAAGTCTAGGATCAGGTTACTATAGATATTCTCTTTGGAGATACAAGTGGATCATGGATACACAATATCTTGAATTTTCAGACTTGATGGCATTCTTGGACAAGTGTTTCACTGTCAGTAGAGATTTCCTCCCCCTGCACTGTTGTTTCTGACAAAACTTGCTAGAAGTGAATAAAACTTATCCATATCACCATTTACACAACTCAAACAATCACAAAAATATTAATAAATAACAAAATGTTTGGTAAGATGAATTACCTAAATAAATCTTGTGTCAAAAGACAATGCCAAATATAATAATTCCCTTATCACTAATAAATACTTCCTCATTCAGAAAATATATACCTTTTCCCAAACATAAATAGGTGAATTGTGGACAGAAAAAAAATGATACTTCTCCTATACATTGGCGTTTCGTGTGCTTTACTTGAATGAGTATAGCAGCTTGCTCGAGAAATTAAATACAGCATGCATGATTTAACCGGCTTGAAGCTAGCTAGCTAGGAACCATTTTGTGTGTTTTTATATATAATTTAGTCACGAAATAAAAACAAATTTTACCTCTCTTAAACTTAACCACCCCTCCTAGTAGGCCTGTAGCTACCCTGCGAAATCATGCAGCAATTGAGACCCCATAAGGTCTCTGTACGGCAGCACCGGCTCTTGCTCGTCACCTTGCAACATCAATGGTCGCTGGTGCATCATCGTCGACGCAAACGGCTGCTGTTGGAGCCCTAGGGTAAGCGACACGGCGCTGCCGTGGCTCCCGTGCATGCTCGGATAACTACTGAACACATGGTCGCCGCCGCCGGCAGTCAAAATGGAGGATGTAATCATGGAGCTGCTAGGGTTCCCAGCACTACCTCGGAAGTGGCTATGATCTCCTCCAATGGTGGTCGCCGACGTTGTGTTCATCTGCTCAGGTTTGATGACGACGACTCCACCGCCAATGTTGCCACCGCTAGGGTTTTGACTCGTGTCTGATTTCTGGTTCACTTCTTCCGTGTACATCTCCTCTATCATTGGCTTCCACAGCCTCACCCTAGCGTTGATGAACCAATTGGAAACCTGAGAAGAAATTTATCAAGAGAAATTTATTTATTCATTCACATCCTTTTTTTGAGAAAACATATGAAAGCAGGTAGATTCTGACATAGATTATGTTCTCTCTTCTACGCAACCTAAGTAGTAGACAGTGGCGACATATATGTAACCGGTTCCATCCACTACGGGAGAGGCAAAATTCCCCGAGTGTCTCTGGCTTCCCCGAGTGCCAAAAATCGGGCACTCGGAAAAGATAATCTTCCCCGAGTGTTGCACTCGGGGAAGAATTGCACTCGGGGAAGAGAGGCTTTCCCGAGTGCCGAAGAGATCCTGGCACTCGGTAAAGAGAAGCACTCGGCAAAGGCCCTCTTCCCCGAGTGCAACACTCGGGGAAGATCGGCACTCGGCAAAGAAACCTGTTACTTGACGGTTCACCCCGCCCACGCCGTTAAAACTTAAAAGAAAAAAAATCTTCCCCGAGTGCCTTTCCTGGCACTCGGGGAAGAGTCCCTTTCCCGAGTGCCAGAGCAGGGCACTCGGGGAAGAGGCCGCCTTCCCCGAGTGCCCTGTCCTGGCACTCGGGAAAGGGCCTCTTCCCCGAGTGTCTTCCTTGGCACTCGGGGAATAATTTTTGTTTTTTTTTGTTTTTTTTGCCTCATTTTTTTTGTGAGGCCTTCCCACATTATTTAAAACTCTCTGTTCAAATTTGGGATAATTTTAACTTTTTTTGTTATATTTCGTTAGTTTTTTCGTTTCGTTGAATTTTTTTGCATACTTCGAATTTGAACTGCAGGTGCATGAAATAATAGAATTTGGTGATTCAAAAAATTATATTAATGATATTTGGTGTATGTTGAGGCCTTATCCAGGAACTCGCATGAAATGTCGAGCATCTTGTTGACGTAACATGACGAATAACTTGCGGGAAAAGTGTTTTTAAATTATTTAAAATCCGAACGAAGTCCAAAAATCACGAAACTTGTCTGGGCGTCGTGTTATCGCATGTAGAGGCTATGATAAAAAATCGAGAAGGTTTCGAACAAGTTGCGACGTCAGATGCCTAAAACCCAGACATCCCCGCATGCCTCTACAAGTGATCACATGCAGAGATGTCTGGGTTTTAGGCATCCGACGTCGCAACTTGCTCAAAACCTTCTTAATTTTTTATCATAGTCTCTACATACGATAACACGACGCCCAGACAAGTTTCGTGATTTTCGGACTTTGTTTGGATTTTATATAATTTAAATACACTTTTCCCGTAAGTTGTTCGTCATGTTACGTCAACAAAATGCTCGACATTTCATGCGAGTTCCTGGATAAGGCCTCAACATACACCAAATATCATTAATATAATTTTTTGAATCGCCAAATTCCATTATTTCATGCACCTGCAGTTCAAATTCGAAGTATGCAAAAAAATTCAACGAAACAAAAAAAACTAATGAAATATATCAAAAAAAGTCAAAATTGTCCCAAATTTGAACAGAGAGTTTTAAATAATGTGGGAAGACCTCATAAAAAAATGAGGCAAAAAAAAACAAAAAAAACAAAAATTCTTCCCCGAGTGTCTTCCCTGGCACTCGGGGAAGAGGCCCTTTCCCGAGTGCCAGGACAAGACACTCGAGGAAGACTTAAAAAAAAAAAAAAGCCCAGCAGGCCTTATCTAAAAACCTAACCGGCCACCCCACACCCGCACGCCGCCCGCCAGCCCGCCCGCCCGTACGCGCTACCACGCTGCCGCCAGCCCCCTCCGCCGCTGCCGCTCGCTGCGCCCGCGCCACCGCCACGCCGCTCGCCGGCCCAGCGCCACCGCGCCCCCGCAGCCCCCGCAGCGCCGCGCGCCCCCGCAGCCCCCGCAGGCCCCGCCGGCGCGCCCCCGCAGCCCGAGACGGCGGCGCAACTCCGCCGGCGCGCCCCCGCAGCCCCCGCGCCGCGCGCCCCCGCAGCCCTCGCCGGCGCGCCCCCGCAGCCCGAGACGGCGGCGCGGCCCCACCGGCGCGCCCCCGCAGCCCCCGCGCCGCGCGCCCCCACAGCCCCCGCAGGCCCCGCCGGCTCGCCCCCGCAGCCCGAGACGGCGGCGCGGCCCCGCCGGCGCGCCCCTGTCCCTGCGCGTCGGGGTCCATCCGGCCGTCGCGCCCCCTCCCCAGCCCCTGCGGCCGGCCCCGAGTGACGGCTTCATCCCCTGCGCGGAGGGAGCTCTGGGAGTGGGCATCCCTGGTGTCGCCCTTCTTCTTCTGGGGCACGGCTATGGTGGCCATGAAGGGGGTCATCCCCCGCACGGGTCCATTCTTCGTCGCCGCGCTGCGCCTGCTCCCCGCCGCCGCGCTGCTCGTCGCCTTCGCCGCCGCGCGCGGCAGGAAGCAGCCCTCCGGCTGGGAGGCCTGGCTCGACATCGCCGCGTTCGGACTCATCGACGCCGCCTGCTTCCAGGCGCGTAATCGTGGCCATGTTGACAGCTCAAGGCGTTGGTAGTTTTTAGCGTCTGTGCATGGAGTGTGTCTGTGATTCTTGGAATCTAACACGCGGTGTTTATTCTTGCTTGCTTTCGCAGGGCTTTCTCGCGGAGGGATTGCAGAAGACGTCGGCTGGGCTCGCGAGCGTAAGGCGAAATCCAAACTCCCGCTGTCGTGGGGCTCTTGCTTCTCGAGGTTTGCCTTCTGCTGATGCTAGTTCAAACTTTTCATATGCAGTAGACAGTTTAGCAATCTTGAGACCTGAATATTGATTATAGTGACAAAAGTTTGATTGTTCATATTCTATTTTCTCCATGTTGAAGTGCAAGGCAAACATTCATGCATACATATGTATGCTCTTTATTATGCAATATTTTGGACCACACCTTAACTGATTTGGTGTTTAAAACAATTGTCTTCTGCAAACGTTCTATATTCTTCTCCACTGTTTCTATGTCAAGTGTATGTTTACAGCACATATCATCTGTAAAATGTTCAAAAATGGTTTATGGTTTATGGTCATCTGCACGCCCCCGCAGCCCCCGCCCTGCCACTGGTTTGGTTACTTGTGTTGCAACTTCCATACAAGGTGTATTTCTAACAGTCATTGTTTCTTTATGTGTGTAACTTTTAGCTTGATATATGTGTTGGGCTTTACATTCAGGAAAAGAAAATATGCCGATATGATAATCAATGGGTGAAATTAGCCAAAAGCAGTGTGACATGGCTGCAACCTTTGAATTGACGATAGGAATCGTAAGATGTTGTTTTGGTGTTCCTGTTGCAGGTTCTTCAGCCCACTTGGGATGGTTCCAGTTATTGCATTGGCGGGGCTTGGTCTTTTCGAGAGAGGATTCCCAGTGGTAAAGGCTCAGCTAATAATTTGCTCTTATCATTATCAATAATACGTGGCTTGTACTGTCAGAATATATGTTTCTTACGTGGGAGCTTTAGAGAAGTTCGTTTAAATCATATTAATTCAGTTACTATGAAGGACTGTAGCCTAAATGTGCATTATAGTAGTGTATATCAGTATTCTTCCCAGAAGCTCATTAGTCGATTTGATGTTCTTAGATTGGAACGTGTGTGGAGATTGGTCTTCCGATGCTTGTCCTGTTTGTGGCACTTTCCCAATATCTGAAGCACGTACAAGTGTGCCATTTTCCGATATTGGAGAGGTTCTCAGTGCTCATCTCCATCGCACTTGTCTGGTTATATGCCCACATCCTCACTGTGAGTGGGGCATACAAACATAGTTCGCAGGTCACCCAACTCAACTGCCGAACTGACCGTGCAAACCTCATCACAACCATGCCATGGTCTGTAGATTGATGCTTCAACCATTGCTTTATTTTCATCTCATTCTTTCACACTTATGGAATGAACTTGTTTGATCTCCTCAGGTTTGATGTTCCCTACCCACTGCAATGGGGTCCCCCGACTTTCAGCGCAGATCATTCATTCGGCATGATGGCTGCTGTGGTGGTGTCCTTGGTAGAGGTAAGGGCATCTCCAAGGAAACCCCTTAAAACACTTCCCCGTCTGTTTTCTCTCCTCATTGTACAAAACAGCAATCTAATAGCACTCATCTGTGCACCCATCTCTCTCAAATTTGGGGGAGGTTTGAGGGGTCTCCCATCTGTGCAATCCTACATGACAGTATGCTTTTGGGTAGACTGTGTATTGTTTGGCTATGTCGGTATGTAATATTTGAAATGTCAAAAGAAAATATCTCTGTTATAAATGTGGTGTTATAAATGAGGACTATGTAATATTTTTAGGGTACTTTTGAACGTGTGGTTTGTAATATATTGTGGATTTCGGACAAATTTGGTCGTTTGTGATATATAAATGTGGTTTGTGACATATTGGTGTTGATTTGTGGTTTGTGATATATATATATATGCTTTGTTGTTTACATGGAAAAGCAAAAAACAAAAAAAAAAAAGAATTTTAGAGGTGGCTTCCCCGAGTGCCTGTGCTGTGGCACTCGGGAAAGAGGGATTTTTTTTTAAAAAAAACAAATTTCTTTGCCGAGTGCCTGAGCTGCGGCACTCGGCAAAGAGTATTTAAAAAAAAAATTGAAAAATCTTTCCCGAGTGTTGCACTCGGGGAAGAAAATCAAAAAAGAAAAAAAATAAGAAAACGGCGTCGGCCGTCGGCCAACGGCGTCAAGTCTTCCCCGAGTGCCAGCACGGCACTCGGCAAAGCCTTCCCCGAGTGCACGATTTTCGACACTCGAGGAAGGCGCCTTTCCCGTGGGAGGATTAGCCGGAGGCTCTTCCCCGAGTGTTGCACTCGGGGAAGGCTTCCCCGAGTGCAACTGGGCCTTCCCCGAGTGCAACTGGCACTCGGGGAAGCCAGCAGTTCCTGTAGTGATCAAGTATTAATTGAAGATGTGGAAAGGAAAAAAAAACTGAAATCTAGTCCACACGTTCATAATAGGGACAGATACAAGTGGTGGTTGGGTGTAGTGCATAACAAGCAGTGTGTGGATTAAGCACATTATTATATATATGTCTGCTGGTTAGCTCATCTTGTACCTGACGAACTGTTAGAAAAAGTATGTGGCTGTCCAGTAACTGTACTGTACATATGCTGATGATGGAATTGGAAGGCACAATATGGACCATGCATAAATTTAGCAAATACTATGAATTATTACCTGGCTTCTTGACAATCCTGTCTGGCGCGCCAGAATGTGCTTGTCTACATCATTTGGATACCTGCATCAGTTCATCATCATCAGATCGATTGATTTAATTATTTAATTACTGCGCGTGGTTGTTAATATAATTAATCTGAATGAATCGGGTAAAGATATATGGAAATAATAAACTATGGAGTGATGAATGGAGAGACAGAGAGAGCGGGAGGAAGGGACGACGGCGTACGGGTGGAGGAAGTGCTCGAAGAGCCAGGCACGGAGGACGGCGACGGCGCGCTCCGGCAGGCCGCGCTGGGGCCGCCACGGGTAGTTCTCGATGGTGCCGGGGTGCTGGAACGCCCGCTGCTGCCGTAGGCACTGGTCCAGCACCTTGAGCCTCGGCGTGTCGCCCTTGGTGGCGCCCGCCGCCGTCGCAGCCCCGCCACCGGCGCCGCCGTCCCGCTCCCCCATGGCCTTCCTGAGCGCGCGCACCTGTGCAACCAGCGCGTCCCGCAGGCACCGGAAGTGCCGCGACATGGCGCGCAGCGCCAGCCTCGTGTACACTTGGGACGCGCCGGCTCCGGCCACCGCCTCGAACGACACCTCTACTGCCCTCATCTGCTCACGGTATCGCCAGTACCGCCTGTCCACCTGACCATGCATGATTCATCGGTTTGCATATGTTTGTGATACTTTATATATACACATCCACAGTGTAGATAAAATTGACCAAAATGCTAAATTGAGTATAATAATTCATAGTAGTTGTCTAGTTGATCAGATCGATACTAATAAGGTTCTAGGAGGTCATTTGATACATCGCTTTCTTATTGAGAAAAAGAAGAAAAATGACACCTTTTGCTAGGGGACGTGTTTTTCAACGACAGATAAATATTTTTTTTAGGTTATTAGTTGGTAGGTAACACAATATAATAATTAATTAAAGTTTTTAGTAGGGGTAATCCTTTTATTTTTCTTTTTTGAGAAGATAAATACGACAGACAATTGCTGTAGTAGGGAATATATGGATTATGTATGTAACTTGATAAAGGAAGAATAATCCTGGGGGAATGAAGAGGAGGCATCAAATAAAAGCAGTACATGACACACATCAGGAGCTAGTATATTAGTCTTGTCTGAGATAGCAAAGCAAGATGCCTCTGAATGGGGTGAAAAGCTAGGCGATAAATCAGAACAGAAGTTTCTGAAAGTACATATATAGTGGCTGTGTCACTAGCCTTCCACTATTTGCCAATGTCGACATGTGTGGATTACTTTCGAGGAACGTAACATGAGTTGTGACCAAGAACTCATCAAAAGGCAACAGTGATTAACAATAATGGTCCAAGAACCGACGACTACAATAATAACTGAAATTAAAAAATCTAGCAGCTGGATGGAACTGCAAAAAAAAAAAAGGGTATGCATGCACCATATATGCGGTGTTAAGCAGGAGTACTACTATTTATTAGATATATATGGTAAAATAAAAATTACCTCAATGGTATCAATTGAAGCAAAAAAAAAAGTAGTACAGGAATTGCTTGCTGCATGCATATATGTATGTAAGAGTAAAAGACCGTGCACATGTACAGCTAGCTATAGCCTACCTCTTCAACCATGGACAAGAGCCTGGCCTTCCTCCTCTCAAGCTCCAAGATATCCATGGAGCTCAGAGACGGGTGGCCCCAGAGGCCAGAGGAAGACGACGACGTCTCCACGTCGTCCCACTTGCCTGCAGCTGCTGCTTTCGGAGCTCTCTTGTCCATGGCGTGAAGGTCCCCTTCCAGGCTGCAGAACTCGGTCAGCAGATCCTGCACGGGGCCCAGGAACTTGGAGCTCCTCAGCTGGAACGGCTGCTGCATGCTCGACGTTGTCGGCAGCTGGTGGTGGATAGGTAGTGCCAACGACGCCGCCGGGGGCACGGCGCCGAACTGTGGCTCGTGATGGCCGAACAACGACGACGACCCTCCCGCCGACGTGTCGTAGTTGTACAGGGAGAGGGAGACCGCGGCCTGCGGCGCCCATGCCGCCACCGCGTCGTCGTCGGCGAGGACGCGGTGAGGCACGCCTCCTCCCACGGGCATGCCGTTGCCGTCAATATGGAGCCCGAGGAGGTGGTGTTGGCCGTGGTCGAAGTGGGGTGGGGGCGCCTCCATGCCCACCGTGTTCGGAGGCGGCGAGAAGTCGAGGAGGTGCGGATGGTGGACGGCCATGGACGATCGGCGCACGCGCCGCCGGCCGGTCGCACCACAGTTAACTTGGATCAATTGGCCGCGAGCAAGAGAGTGACCGCACACACACTGCTATGCTTAGCTTTTGTAGCTAGCTAGATTGACCACCTTTTTTTTTTCTATATATGACTTAAAGACTAGAACTTGCAAATAAAGATGCTACCTCAAGCGTACTAGTAGCTATGCATGTGTTCCTTCCTTGTGGCTATCCTTACCACATAAATACATATACCTACTAATTAAAGAGTGTATACATACATAGCATAGCTTTTGTGTGTGTACTCCCAAATGGAGGAGAATTTGAAGGTAGAGTTTTGTGAGGGAGGTGGGGGTTCAAAAGTACTTCAACTAGGAGTATATTGGATATGTGGAGGCTAGTAGGAATCATTCACACTCTATTGTTGCTAACTGTTTTTTGCTGCAAAGTGATGCCTTTTTAGAAGTTGGCCTAGCTATATATGCTTTGTGAGACACTTGTTATGCTTATGCAGTGGTCACCTTCACATGCCCAGAAATAAATTCTATGGTACCTAGGCACTCTCTAGCTCCCTCTGTCGGTCCCTTCCCAACTCTATTTGCTTCAAATCAAATTTTGTCACATCAAAGTAATGTAGGTACTATGTCATATATAGTATATAACATCAGGTTGCTACCATTTGATTAAATATAAGATTGTTAAGGTAAGGTGAGGATCGAATTAATAACAGTAAAGAACATGCGTCAAATGGATTTATGATCAAATAATGAATTAAAATACTGAAGCACACTTCTAAATACAAAAGATGCATTTTGAGGTTTCCAGCAAAATAATAAACTGCAAAGTGTATATATATTTGGGTGTGGTGCTACGCATCATGCGTGCATATATATTCCAATGAATTATTCGCCTTGTACATATATGGATGGATCCCTCCGGGCGGTGGGCCTGTTGGCTTCCCAGCAACTTGCCAATTGTGGTCCAAGCTAGGACTGCGACACCATTTCAATTTGCATCGCTGGCAGCTAAGCTAGTAGCTCCTCTTGGTCTCCTGTCATCTGCGTCCAGCATGCAATGGACGCCGATTGGCCACACACAGTAGGGACGTACGAACATTCAACTCGAGATAATGAAATGTTGTCAAAAAAAAAAAAACTCGAGATAATGAAACAATTTATTCATTTATAAATAAATGCTCCGACAGGAAAATGTATTTGCCCTGCAATCTTGAAAGCATCATGCAACTAATTATAATTAAGTGTCGACCAAATAGGCCATCATGAGGGCACCCAGAATGATTAGAGTTAGTTACTAACTCTAAGACAACTTCTTCAATAATGTTAACTTTTAGCACATAGCTTTTAACATAGATAGCCTCACAGCTTGAAACTCTCACATAACCGCAAGAGCTTAACTCTTGATCAAGAGCTAGCTTCTCTCTCTTCTATTAAAATAAGAAAAAAAATGCTTAGAGCTAGCTTAAAAGTCGATTATTGGAGCTGTCCTAAGGGCACCCGCAATGGTTAGAGCTAGTTACTAGCTCTAAGCCAATTTCTCTAATAGTGCTAACTTTTAGCACATAGATTTTAATATGGATAGCCCCACATGACAGTCTCACGTAACTTTGAAATGTGTGAAAGAGCTTAGCTCTTGATTAAGAGCTACTCGCTCCGTCCTGTAATATAGTGTATTCTAGCATTCAAAATTTGTCCTAAAATATAATGCATTTTAGAGGACAAAAACCAGTTTTACATTAAATATTTTTCATTTATCAATCAATCACTATTAATCATGTTGATGATAAATAAAATGAGGGTACATGCGTCTTTTATGTTTTCCTTTATTTTATCTTAAAATTTCTAGACTGCACTGTAGCACAGGAGAGAGAGAGAGAGAGTAACTTCTCTCTTCTATTAAAATATAAAAAAAAAGCTTAGAGCCAGCTTAAAAGCCGATTGTTGAAGCTGCCCTAACAGACCAATAACCCGTCCGGATTAATGCACCTAGGACCTAGCTTGCATTGCATTGTTCTATGTACAGTAGTACAGCATCTGTCCACACTTTTGCTGCACCTATATGCTTTCTCATTCACATGTCCACCTCACTTAATTTCCCATCCTCATAAAGAAAATATAAAGCTTATACTGTTTAGAAATTATGGAATTGGCCAGGTTTCCCAATACTGCATTTTTCCCACTTTTTCTCAAGTATATATATGTATAGACAGTGTAAAGAGTGGAGCTGTTTTGGTTTGTTGTGGTAGAATTTGTCCACACGACCCCAGAGGCACGCACATTCTTGGCTAATTATTCTTTTAGTGGTAACTTGTGACGACGTTGACGCCACGCTATCCAGTAACTTTGCGAGTGTTCGGCTGGCTGGCCGGCTGGGGTTGGGCTGGCCAGCGTACTCACGAAAACACTGGTCACCTGCACAGTGTTTTCAGACAGAACAGTATTTTCCCTCACAACAATCAGTCGGAACAGTATTTTGGCTTATTTTTTAGTCCTGCTGAACAGGCCCTTTGTCACTGTAAAAAATCTGCAGATCCAATCTCCTGGAGGCAGTCAATAGAGGCAAGGTGTACTCCCACACCGTCCTGAAAAGATTGTTGTTTTGGCGTGGAGAGATTGTCCCATAAAAAGTGATGTTTTAGACCATGGGTCCCACTGAGGAAAGGTGCAGGCCTACAGCCTTGCCTTATCGCTTCGCTTCGTCCGTCGTCCCCAAGCCCAGCGCATCCCCATCGCCGCACCCATCCCCAACACATCCCCACTACCGCACCCGTCATCCCCTTCTCCTCAGTCTCACACGGAGGCGCCCCCACCCTCCTCTGTTCCGCGCGTGGCACCAAGGTGGAGGCCAGCGGCATCGAGGTGGAGCAAGCCGGCGTCGGCACGGACTGGAGCAGAGCAGTCGAGGCGGAGCGACCGTCTCCCAGGCAGATCAACCGGCGCGGAGGTGGAGCAGCCCGACGTCGAGGGAAGTCCGACGGCGCATCATGAGCAGGCCCCGTCCCTTCCCTTCTTCCCCATCCCCGTCAAGATCCACCGCCGCCGCTCGCGGGCACCTCCGGTCGAGGAGGAGGCACAAGCACCGACCGTCCGGTCACAGCCGCGTCACCGAGGTCCGGCGAGGGCGAGGATGGTCAAGGGCTCCATGCCAACCTCCAGGCATCTCCTACTCTCTCCATCTCGACATGCTTGCAAGCACCTCCTCTTCCAGTCTTCATTTGTGACGAAGTCACCGCACTAGGAGAGTCCTCCGCTGAGGGCGGGCAAGGCCACCGGCGTTGGAGAGGGTCCACACCAGGCGAGGGTGCCGGTGAGAGAGGGCACGGTCCCAACGACGGCAAGCAATGCCCACGTGCCGGATCTAGATGGGGATGGATAGGAAACATGAGGAGAGAGGAGACAGAACATATAGGGGTATACGGGTCTTTCTTCATCCTCCTTGGTATATGTGTCTAGCTCTAAAATGATCCTTTTATTGGGATGGAGGGAGTATGTTAATAGGGGTGAGAGCGTTTTGCACGTGGTATTTGGGCTGTCTGTACCATTTTTGAAGGAAAATATTGTAAATTTGGTGCATGTAAGGAGGGATATACTCCATATATTTAAGTTGTAAGTCATTTTATTTGGCTTTTCTAAATATATAGTTTTTATATACATCTAGATATACATTATGTCTAGCTAGGTACATAGTAAAAATTATATATCTGCAAAAGCAAAGACGACTTCAATTTGAAAGAGAGAAAGTGACCTTGCTCTGCTCCACTACTTCAGCAATAATTTTCAGCGAACAAACATTGTTTTTCTCTCATAGTATTTCAGCTTAAACCAAATTTTAGCGAAACGAACATAGCCGGTATATATAATTATTGGTCATGCCTGCATCGAAAGAAATTATATATATTTCGTGAAACAGCTATAAGCTAGCATCCAACAGCCCTCATTCAATTTTCTGTGCAGAACATTGGAATTAATAAAGTGGGCACGAGCGAGGCGGCCGGGCCGGTGTGGCCAAATTTCGTGACTGTCGGCATCAGCTAGCATGCATCAGTTCCCCTCACAAAAAAAAGCTAGCATGCATCAGTAATACATTTGTGTATGACCAAAATGAGAAGCCAGTTATTACTACTAACATTTTTATTGTGCAATGTGTGTCCGTGACTGTGGAAAAAATAGAATGGTGTGGAATATATTCTATATATTGCATTGAGCCTCGTGGACTGATTATATAGAGTATATAGGACTAACACATCGCATGGATAAACAATGTGGTACTATTCTTATTTACTCTAACATCCCCCGCGGTTACAGCGAGAGCGCTGAGAACGGTGAAACTAGAGAAGAAGCTGACAATCTAACATCCTCTCACAGTCAAAACAGTCGATGCGTCGCGTATGCTGTGGCTGGGAGAAGAAGCCGATGAGTCCTGATGCAAGGCAGTAGCCCTTTGTGCCAATGTCGAGGTAGCCAAGCGTGAGGGTGGAGGAGCCATGGTCAAGGATGTCATGCTAGAGCCGTGGTCAACGTAGCGGTCGAGGCGGCCACGCACCGCACAGAGGCCACGGGTGCAACGATGAGCCATGGTACCATGGGGGTGATGGAAAAGCGTCGAGGCAACCGTGTTGGAAGGAAGGGCGATGCCGAGGTCGACGCGCAGTCAGGATCCCTAAATTATTAAAGTGCTCCAATCCAGATGAAAGGTCCTTGTTTGGTTTTAATAATTGAGTGACAATCTAGGTGGACTAATTGTATTTAATGTGAGACACACATGTAATTAGTCCATAGGTACATGTGTGTGAGCAACATATGACATGAAGGTGAAAATGGTTCGGAGATGTTGCAAAGCTCACACTTGTGATGAAGGAGCTCATTGCATATGAGACATGACATTGAGTCATGTGACTAAGGTGTTGAAGATCAAGACAAGACTTGGCTTGATGAACCGGTTGCAAGTGTGAAGGACAAGTTGAGTGATGACTTGGCGCTGATGGACCGAAGCAACGAAGAAGAGCAAGTGAAGTCAAGATCGATGAACCAATACGGTCATGTGATGATATGAAGTGGATCATATCATTTATGATTGGTTGGTGCATATGTTGCATCAACATTAGAGGAGATGGAATGGAATGCGCAAGACAAAGGTATATTTATAGGGCATTTCATTTCACCGGTCAAAGGTTGCGTAGAGAAGTACATGATCGGGTTTAGGATAGATGGCCGTACTATTAAGAGGAGTAAACTTGTTTGCATATCGGCCATCTAGTGCCAATTGAGTGATCTAACATTGCATACGTGTTAGGATAGAGTGGCGTTGTGAAAAGAGTGCTAATCATCTAGGAAATATTTTGTGAAAAGCTAACACAGGTGCACAAGGTGGTGTTCACTTGATGGTGTTAGCACATTTGCAATGCTGTTAGAAAAGGCAAAGAAGAGGAGGCAAAACCAGGCTCGAAATACTGCTTGGGTGGCACCGCCACCCCTAGGGCGGTGCCCACCTGGAGACCGAGAGGGAGGAGTTGGCTGGTGCCCTGGGCGGGGCAGCGCCACTACCTGTTCGGTGGCACCGCCACCCCTAGGGTGGTGTCCGCCAGACCGAGGCCGAGAGCAGCATATTGGAGGCTGGCACCGCTGTGCCTTGTCCGGTGGCACCGCCACCCCTAGGGCGGTGCCCACCTAGACTTGGCCGAGCACAACAGGAGTCGGGATGGTCACCGGAAGTGGTGGTGCACACCACCATGGTGAGGGCGGTGCACCGCCACGTGCGGCCCGGTTCCACCGCCTCTTTTCGGTAGAGAGCGGGGGAGCAGGGTTGTTCACCGCCATGGTCACTGTCATGGTGACGGTGGTGCACCGCCCTAAATTTCCAGAGAGTGAGTGTTTTGGGGGCTTGGCTGGTGGTCACCTCCACACCTAGGGCTTGGCTGGTGGTCACCTCCACACAACGGGAACTAGCGTGTTGGCAAGCACGTGAACCTCGGGATAAAATTATCGTGTCATCCTTGTCTTCCCGTTGGTTTGCAATCCCTTTACACAAGCTTGTAATTACTTTGATATACATTGTGCTTGTGTAGTTGCTCTTGAAATTAGTTAGCTTGTATAGCTTGCTAGTTACCTTCTTGCTTGTGTAGCATAGAAGTAGCTCCCTTATGCAACTAATTTGGCTTGAGTAGCCTTATTAGTTGCATTGCTTAGTTTATGTAGCTAAATAATTTGCGCTCTCTAATTTGGCTTGTGTAGCCTTGTTATTGAGCATTGCTAGTGAGCTTAGGAGCTTTGTGCGTTTTGCATCACTAGGTGTGTAGGAGCTCTCCCGGTTGCTTTTAGTACTAGTTGCATAGGTTTGTGTGACCTTGCAAGCTAGAATTGTTAGGTTAGCTCTAGTTAGCCCAGCACCTTTTTGCTTAACTAGGATCTTTTATAAGGTGCTTGAGAACTTAGATAGATGGGTGTAGTCTTGGCTAGACCCAAATTTCGCATTTGTTTCAGTTAGCCGGCGTGATTAAATTTAGAAAGGACTATTCATCCTTCCTCTAGTCCACCATCTCAATCCTACACCAGTGCAAATCAAAGTAGCCATGTCTTAGCAAATTAGCTGGTGTGACGATTCACCACAGAGAACCAATGTGCTGGTCCACATCCCATAATTATTCCTAGATATAGTCACTCAGCAATCACATGTTATATACTCACCCTGTCCAAGAAAGAATGTAATTCTAGCACAGTATCATGTTTTAAGATTTATAAGTTTAACCAACTACTGATAAGAAGTATTAATATTTATGATATCAAATAAATACCATTAGATTATTAACTACGAAATATATTTTCATAATAAATTGATTATGGAACCATAAATGTAAATACTATTCACCTGAAATTTGGTCAAACATAATCCACTTTAACTGATACCAATTCAAAGTTGCATTCTTTTTGGGAGAGTGGGATGAGTAACTTTTGAGCTATCCATGGAATGAACGTGAATAATTCCACGTGCGCTTATAATCTCCGCTTATACTTACATGTTATTATATTATTATCTCGGTGGATCGGTCCCATTCGGATGGATGGACCACAATAAATTTAGTTGGAGCTGGGAGCATCAACGGCCCTACACGGCTGTACGATGATGGCTACGGATGAAATGACCTCCCTGCCTGCCAAGCCAATGCCCAATAGGGTTTCGCATGTGGCTAAATTGTGTGTTCGCGTCACCTTCAGCGCACGTACCTACAGAACCAAGCATCTAGCTAGCTATGGAAGCCCCGGCCGGCCGGATCCTCAAACTCACACCGCTTCACAACTCTAAACCGTTGCACCTCTCAACAACAAAGATCTAAACCACTAGCTATACAACCACAACGGCTCCACAAGCACCATATACCTCCCGTTGATAATGAATTGAAAGTGTTGTTCACATATATGGTGCACCCTCTGATGCTGCCGTGGCAATATATATAATATGTATGCAGATTGGATCCAAGAAATTATATTTACTTATATATCTGTGTTTTTTTGTTCTGTACCATGATACTATGTCTCATAAATATGGTATGGTGTGTAGGCCGCCAACATGCTTCAGTTCCTAGCTAGGTGCCAAGTGATGGCAAACAAAACTGATTAAATATATAGATATATATATATATATACATATGTTGCCCGTGTGTGAATTGTGATGGATGCATGATATGATGCTACATACTACACGGACCTGAGCAGCGATAGAACGACCCGAGGCCGGCTTTGCTTTCGATCTGGCGCATTGGATTGTTCATGTCATTGGTTAATTAATTGGAGTGTTGATCAAAGAATGCCGCAGCCAACGCCGCTGAGTCCGGAGTGACCCACACAAGCTCATATGCTTTCTCTGAGGAGGCAGCCACCAGCAGGTCAATCAGGACGCATGTGGAAGAGTCCCTGCGATGTCAGCATCGCGCGCGGTTCGTTTGGAGCGTACAGACCACCTATACTGCTGGTCCATGTCGAAGGCTGTGATAACAGACCGGCAGTGAAATAATCAAAATTAGTAAAATTAATTTCTCACAAGCATATCACTGAACATCTTGTGTGCATGATTCAAAAGAGCACCTAAACTTGAATCCATCAAACCATAAGCTGGCTCATCTTCTAGCAATAATATATTAGCATCAATTAGCTCACTAATACATCAGCCCCAACATCTTATACTCAATATATCAAAGAACCCAAGCTCATCTAGATGAGCAACCACTTCACATATAGAACAATAGCAAGCAAGATGATAACTTAATCAACGCATATGACAAGAGAACTACTGAATCAAGAGAGGGCACCAAGATTTACGTGAAAACCCCTAAGGGGAAAAACCACAGGCGGCGATGAGGGGAGTCCATTATGAGATGAAGCAAATATAAGAGGCGGGAGTCAACAAGTGTCGGGAGGCTCCTGGGGCGGACTCACCGCCAGCGACCCCGGCCAGCCGCCCAGGTTTTTCGATGAATACGCAATGAAACGCAACGAAGTTGTTATGCTATCTGAAGGATTTTTTTCTCGAATACGTAACGGGTTTGCGCATCTTTGTATGAAGTAGAAGGAAGTTTTTACAGGACGCGCCATTTTAATGCGCGCTAAGGAGGACAAGAAGATTACATTCCAGCAAAGCCTCCCTAGCTAGGTGTTCATTTGGCGACTACTCACGTACTAAGCAACCTAATTTGGACGCCCCGGCATCAATCCATTGGTTGTCAACGTTCTTAATGATCGCCCACACCTGGGGGACTGTGGAGGCGGTTTGGCGGAAACATCTTGCATTTCGCTCTTTCCACAGTTCCCACGCCACCAGTGCGAAGAGGGGGTCGGCTCCCCATCTCTAGTCGCCGCTCCAGCGCGTTCTCCATGAACTCGACCAAGCGAGGATGGATAGACCACCAATCTGTGCTGCATTGGCGCCAAGGACGGCTAGGATGCTATCTGAAGGATTGAATTTTTTTTTCTATAGTAAATACTCATCATACTAAGTTTTGAATGGGCTCTAAAGCTTTCCTAGATCTACTTTTGGGAGGCTCCAAATCCTCCTCAGATCTCTCTCTTTTAGTGGTGGAGGTAGATCAAAACCTTTCCCTAACCCAAGCTCTCAAGAACCCAAAAACTCTCTTATATGTCTATTCCCATGTTGGGGATGCAGGCTTATAAGAGCCATTTTCGGAATGCCCCCTCCCCAGACGCTCTAGATTATCAGAGACAGTCCCAATTTCAGCATACAACATGTATAAGTACTGTTTTGCATAACAAATAATGAGTTAATTGGCTTCCAAATGTTGAAACTAGGAGGTGCACATCACAAAGACATTAGCCACTGCTGCGATGTACTGACTCGGTGACTCCATGCAGTCATATGCTTTGCTCTACAATCCTCCATTCATATTTCAACGAGGCAACAATATGAAATATGCTCATAGCATTGTAATCTAGCGAATGACCGATGGATCGATAGTTGCATGTTTTCTCAATTATCTTTATCCATCAATCGTCCTGGAATTGCATTTTTCTTTCCAAACGGAGGCAGTATAGCTTTAGCTTTTTCCAAGCAAAAGGAAAAATGATAGTTTACCATGGAGGCATCAAACCCTCACATGTACAACCCTCAAATTTAACAAACAAATGAGCCCCATACTCCTAAGTCCTAATCCTTGATCTGCCACTTCAGCCAAGACAAGGGATTGTATCACGACGCTGCTACGAGATCGAGATATATATATTTGGGGAAAAGGAGAAGGGGAAGAAGATGAATAGGTTCCGATTGGTTTTGGACCATAGGATTGCAATAGGAATATATATATATATATATATATATATATGGAAAAAATTTCCTACTCCCTAGGAGTAGTTACTCCCTCCTCCTAGGCACACACGAGAGGCTGGCTGGTCTATTACCGCAGCTAACGGGTTAAAAAAACTTGACCCGTTATATATATATATATATATATATATATATATATATATATATATATATATATATATATATATATATAATCGACGGCCGATGAAAAAAATAAAAATTCCATGTAGTTGACAAAAACATCTTGTTTATATCACCATAGATCACAAAAAAAAGGGACGTGGCAAAATTAGGCTCCTCAAAATTGTGGGAGCAATTCAATTAATGACGTAATCTATGTTAGATAGGGACACGAAAGGCCTTAAACCAGCCACGTTTGATCCTAGACTGGGATAACCACCACCATCAACCAAACCACATACATGAAAGGAACGTTTATATAAATATAATAAAATAAACAAATAATGTTGCTTATTAAGTTAGCTGAAACAACAACTATAAAGAAAAGTCAGCAAGGATCTTTTTTTGGATGGAAAGTTTTATTGTTTGTAGCCAGATTCCCTGTTATGGTCCCAGTCCCACATCATCAAAATGAAAAGGAGCTATGGCATGTTGCACGGTTAAGGCAAATAATTTAGCTCTGGTATCCTTTTTTTTGCGAGACCTCATATACACGAGCATTCACTCGTCCCTATGAACATACGCACACGCACTATCCCTATGAGCATATCTAAATTAAAGAATTGAGTTGAACCGGTAAATCTAGTGTGTTTGACACAACGTGAGAGTTGAGACACATCTTTCGGGAAAAAAAGACATGGCGTGCGAAGCAAAAATATGGGTCCTTTATTTGCGTAGCATTGCTTGCCCTAGCTGCTTTCTGATCATGGTTTTTATTTCTACGATATATAATAGATAATTAATGCTAATCTTTGTTAATCACAATATAGACACAAACACTCATATATGCATGTTCATTCATCCTTACAAGCATACGTACGTACACTCTACCTCTATGATTACCTCTGAAAGATTGAACAGACAAATCTCGATATTGATGAAGTCGTCGTATACACCTTGTTGTCGACGTGCTCAAATCGAGGACTTGAACCCCGATAGATAGCTTTCCATCACGACAAAAAACTTTACCAACTTAGCTCAAGTAACCCTAATCTAAGCTATAAAAATTGTAGTTGTAGGAATATTTGTTTTTTCTTTGAAAAAAGATATACTGTCCTAGGTCTCTAGCTATTTAGTACATGAACACGAAGAGAGATAAGACGTACATATATATAAATATACATTTGATTTTTTTGACCTTGACAACAAGTAGATACCATGTGTTCCGTTTCATGTTTGTGTAGGAGAATGTGAAATAATTTATACCCCACTTGGATATGGATATTGGAGCTTAGAATTGAAAATTGGAATTAGGTTTTTCCCCAATTCTATTGTTGGGATGTCTGTAGAGTTGAGATTTAGAATTACAACCCCCATTCCCTATACTAAACTAAAAGTAGAAGTGGCCTCGTGAAATCCCCCCTGGTCGGAGAATCATGACCACTCTCTCGGGACATGCACCTCCAACCTTGATGCATCCGTCGCCGCTCCACCCTCTCTAGAGCTCTACGCTGCCCCAGCCCAACGCTATCCACTATTGCTGCCCTGACCCTCTCCATGCCCTTGATCCCTAGTGCCTCTCTCAATGCTCCTTTTTCCCTACCTCCTACAGACGTACTCCTTCCCCATCTCCGGTGATGTGAGACATCGGGTCATGGGTACGGTGGCGAGGAAGAGAAGAAGATGGATCGTGTACATCCAAACAATAGATTGGGTATTGTAAGCCATTTCAAAAAACAAGGATGATGCAGTTTTGTATACAATTCAGTTTCAACACCTCCAATATCTACATCCAAAGTTCCAAACGCTTTCCTTAGGGTATTTTGTTCGGTCAGAATGAATAGGTTTATGTGAACTGAGTGTAGCTCAGCTAGTTAGTTTTCTTGTGGTGAAACCTATCCACCCAAAGTTAAGTCCTTAACTTCTCACATTTTTTTTCTAAAATTATTCTAGATCCAGAATTTAAGACACTATTTGTAACAACCCGGATTTTTCTGGAAAACAAAAATACGAACTTTTAAAAAATTTTCCCTGCAATGTGTGAAGCATGTAGATGCTAGGTCGAACTAGGAACAATTTATAAATAAATTGTTGCATACATATAGAATTACTTGTAGGAGTTTGCCGGAATTCTTTTGTTGGTTTAGTGTTTTGTGTTGGAGAGCACAAGTCCGTAGCAAATCCTTTTAACTCCTTCTGGAATCTCTCATAAATCCTTCTACCTCTCTCTCAATTCATCTCCTTAGTATCGAACCCCCCTTGACCTAATTTTTATAGTCCACCAACTATCTTATTCAACTCAATGCCCGTAAAATGCCAACCCTTGACTGGACCCCACATAGAAGCCCTTGGTTTATTTAATAGAAATGGAAAGGAATAGAGCAGGATGGGGAAAGAGGAAAAGGCCAAACTAGCCCAAGCAGCAGAGTCGGCCCAGCTCGCCTCCTCAGCCCGTGACCACCTCACCAGCCGGCCTCTTCCACTTGCGCTGGAGGCCCAACCCGTCGCTCCTTCTTTTGGCCCAACCGACGCAGCAGCCAGCCTGGCCCAGCTAGCAACGTGGCCCAGTTCGCTTGCACTCTCACGCAGCCGGCCCGCTCACCTCCACCTTGCTTGGCCCAACCAGCGCTGCATGCACGGCCGGCCTCCTAGCTGAAAGCCCAGCTTGCCCTCTCCTTGCCCAGCCGGCCCAAGCCATCTCTCCGGAACCCTAGGCAAGCACGCACGCGCCGCAGCCGCTCCCAGCCGCCGCCGCCACTCGACCGCTGCATGTTGCGTGCGCGCAACGCCAAAACCCAGCGCCCTCACCTGCTCCCTCTCGGCGTCCGTGCCGCTGGATGCGCGCCGCGTGCCCCTTCTCCGCACGGAAGCCGAGGATCGCCGTCCACAGCGCCTGGAGCCCTAGCTGGCGCGCTACAAGTACTCCCCCGACGCCGCCCGTTCTGGAACTCCTCCCAGCAACCGCCGCCATCTTCTTCTTCTTCCAAGCCGCCGCTCCTTCTCCATTCCCCATCCACGTCGCCCTCTTCTCCCGCGATGAACTCCGCTGCCGAGCCAACCATCCGCGGCACCGCTCCGTGCTCGCCTCCGCGCGGAGCAGTGGTCGCCACGGCCGTGCCTCCGCCGCAGCCTGGGCGCTTCGCCACTCCTCCCAGCCACCGTCGTCCTCGCCGGGGCATCACCACGACGCCACCACGGGGAGCCACCTCGCCAACAGCCGAAGCCACCAGGAGCCTACCTCTGCTCGCCCTGCCTTGCCCTGGCCACCATCCGCGCCGCGCCGAGCCCTAGCGCCGACGCCCTCCCCGCGGCCACGAACTGCACCGCGCGGACGCCTGGCGCCAAGCCCGTCGGTAAGCACCAGACCCGCCAAGCCCAGGGCCCCATCTTTTCCCTTACCACCGTTACTCGTGCTGAGCCCGGCCTTCGTGCCACATTTCTTCACTTCGCAGGGAAGCAGCAGGCCTTGTAGCACCCCTTCGCCGTCCTCCGTCCGCCACCGCGCGTCTACCTCTTCTCCACGCCTCGTCCACGGCCGCGACCACGCCAAGCCCCGACCCTGTCCCGGCCTTCGACGCCGGCTTGACCCCGGAGCTACTCCGCTCCAGGACACACACGCACACTCACGTGCATGGCCACGGCCTTGCCTTGCCGGGCCGATGGCGCCCGGGAACGCAGCCGGCAACCTGGAGCCCCAGTGCCGCCTTCCAGCCCCGTGTCGAGACCAAGCCACCGCACACGCCGCGGCTTCCGCTTCGCCTAGCCATCGCACGAACACAGCTCGTGAAGGCACGTATGCGAACACTGGTCGGTCATGCTCGCCGTCGCCAGCCCACCGCACACGCACAGCACGGCAGCAGCCGACCCCTGCCTTGCCAAGGCCCGCACAGCCCCTGCCTTCACCAGTCAAGGCTCCGCCTCGCCTTGGTGTTACGCCGATGGCGGACCTCGTCGTGACCCTGCACGCGCACAGACAACGACATCGCCGGCCGCCGCTGATTGGCCTGGCCGGCGTAGCCCCCTCCAAAGGCAAGAAGCCCAACGCTGGCTTCATTCTTGCTATTGGGCTGTTACGCCAGCAATAGCAGCCCAAGCAAAAGCCCAACTGGACGACTTGCTAACCAAAAAAGACCAGCCGGCCCAATGCCCAGCACCAGCTCCCTCTCTTCTCTCTTGGGCCGACTGCAGCAGCTGCAACATCGGCCCAGTAGCCCAGTGCTGGCTCTCCCTCTCTTCCTTGCAGTTTGGGCTAACAAACAGGCCGGCCTACTCCTCTTCAAGTCTTGGGCCTCTTCCCTTCTTGGGCTGTCAGCCGCGCCGACTGCCTGGAGCCCAAGTGCTGGCTCCTCCACTCTTTCTCCTCCCCGTGGATGGGCCGGCCAGCAAGCCAATCCAGCCCACTCTGGCTTGTGGCCCGCACAGCCCCTGCCATGGGCCACCAGCAGGGAGAAGCAGCCCACTTGAAGCCTGCCCCTTTCCATCCCTTCTCTGATTTTCAGAAATTCTTGGCCACATTGTCAATGTGGCCGTTGAGAAACTGCATGATCCCTAGCATCGCACCGATGACAAGAGGAGTCTTTCCGATGTTCCGGTCGCCTTGCCTTGCAAGTGCGTGCCGTTGAGGAAATATCGGGACCACCGTTGACGAGCACCACGATGTGGACCAACCCTTAAGCACCTTTCCGACCACGTTGGCAACCTTCCCGACCACTTCGGCAGTCTCATCGACCACATTGATAATCACTCCGACCACCTCCGCGATCTCACCGACCACGTCGACAAAGCACTCCGACCACCTCGGCCAGCCTTCCGACCACCTCGGCCAGCCTTCCGACCACCTCGGCCAGCCTTCCGACCACGACGGTGATCTCATCGACCACCTCGGTGACATCTCCGACCACCGACGAAAGCCCTTTCCGCTCATTCTTATACTTGTTCGACCACTTACAATACGTGATCTTGATCTATCTATATCTGTCTGCACCGTGCCCTTGTGCAGGTCTACCCATCCCCATCGCTATGGAATGTGCTACTCCTCAGTCGTGTCGAGTTGATGCGTCTTCGGTCGTGTTTGGTTCTTATCGCTGATTGTTGGTGTTGTTGCCTGTGTGCCGAGCCTTCGAGCCGGCTGAGGGATCGTACCTCGTTCGGACGTTACGATCGTGGGATCCGTCTCGCCATGACCGTGATGCCGAGTGTAACTCAACCCCTCGCTTTTTAGCTGACTTCATTGTACCGCGAGTGTTAGCTCCTGCCTTCGGCCCTAGGACATGGTCGTGATGGATTCGATACTAACATCAATGCGGATATCACCCGCACGCTTTGAGCCCTTCAAGACCAAGTCCTGTGGGAGATAACCTGGGAGATAACAATCATGGAACAATGGATGCCAACTCGATTGGTGTAGCTTGTGGCCGCGAGTTCGCCTCGCCATGACCATGGAGCTACGCCACTCCTTTCCTTTACTTGACTCTTCGTACTCAAACCCCCGTATGCTTGTACCTTGTATGACCATCGCATTTCTTTGATTCTCGCGGTGACAACCGCACCGCTGCGGATCTGAGAAATGACTTAGTGCCAGTGCACCCAGGTCGGGTACCCTACGAGTAGTTTACGCACTTGGTGTTTGTCGCTTCCTTCCAATGCCCCGTCTTTCGTCGTGGCGCGAGTGTTGGAAGAAGCAGACCTTGTCCCTTGTTGTTCTTGCTCTCGTTGCACCGATAGCCCGCTCTGTTCGATTCCGTCTTGCCAATGACGATTGAATCAAAGACCGGACTATTCCCTTTAAGTTAGCGAAGCTATGGTCTATGTCGTACCTCGGACCCGTGCGTGTCGACCCGATCGACCGTCTAAAACCATCTTTTCCGAAGATGTGACCGAGAACATGACATGGATGTGCCTAGCTAACCCCCGCATCTTTTGCCATGTGGAGCGACTCTCTTCTCGGCTCCCGACGTTATTATGTCGTGTGGATCGAGAGGAACCGTTGCTGCCCAATCTCTTTGCGCTACCGCTTTTTACCATAGCGGGCGAACCGAAGAACGTTGGAGCCAAGTTACAATAGTGTTAATCATTCTTGTTTGCTACTCGTGTCCAGTTGTGACTTGCGGGATAAGGCTATAAGAGCCGAACCCCGTCGTTCTTCTTTCTTGGGGCTCGACCTTCAATCCTCGTCAATTCAATGACACCGGATCGAAAGATCGTGAGCCATGGTGTTTGCTCTGGATAAGCTCTGGCTTAAACCGTTTATCGTAAAGCCATACTGGCTTGGCCATGACTTAAGCTTATGCATAGCAAACCACCACTCTTATTTCTTGGGCCCGAGGAAATTGGACAACCACCGAGAGGGCTAAACCGTGTATCTTAACGTGTCTCGTCGGTGTTATTGGATTTTCCTACGTCTTGTTGTCTTTTCGAGTGTTGAGTGCTCTCTTGCCTTGCGTGTCGCTTCGCGAAGTAGCTGACGATCGGATCAAGAGAACGTGGATGACGACAAGGACTGCGGAATGGAGTCGACTCAGGAGGAGACGACCCCGCTGATTGAACACCAACAGATGGAGAATTGAACCACTACTACCTCTACATCGCAGGTGTCATGGCAGCACCCTCTTTTAGAGAATCCTATTAGACATTGCATAATATCTAGAACTGCTAGCGCTTTATATTTAATCATTTGCTAGTATATTGATGCATGCTACTACCTGAGCCATTACCACCCTAATGCAACCCACTCTACCACGTCACCCTGCTTTGCGCATTCGCTCACTTATATATGCTTACTTGCCTGCTTGCTTGCATATTACACCACTATACGTATTATTAACTCCACTTCGCATTATATCGGGGATGTGATGCTGGTGGTGAACCCCCCTAGGAATGGTTTGGCTATGGGTGCCGGACCTGGTGGTGTATGAGCGTGCTGCGTGTGTGCCTTGGGTGCATGGAGAGTGAGGGTTGTGTCGACCGAGCTAGAATAACGACGAGCCTGGGGCGAGTCTTGCCATGTGGTGCTACCTGGGCACTGGGATATGGAATACCTGTGGCGGGTAAATGGTAACTGGAGGTGACCTTGGGTGTGAACCTCGGAGAGGTGGAGCCCGGGGTAGAGGTGCTGTGGTGGCACGTAAAATGGAAACCCTGACGAAGACATTCTGGCTTGGTCATCCCTAAGGACTTACTAGTACTCAGACTCACCGGGAATCCTTTACATCCCACTCGCCCTATATGGTGCGGGACGGTCGGACTACTTGGTAGGACGATGCCACTACTGCTAGGCGAACGTGTGCAAGGAGGTACGGGGTGCGCGGATTTTCCCCCCACACCCTTCCGAGACTTCAGGAGGCCTTGTGGACCGGCTCTTGACATCCGGTGGGCCCCGGCTCTGTCTACGACTCACAGTATCAGCCATCCCAGACTAGACTTGGGATGTTCCAGGGCTAAGAGGTAGGGTGGCATCGTTCTAGGCTAGCAAGCGACCGGAATTCTGCCTAGGAGATACATGGCTCCGAGGATGGCTAATCTTGTGGGTATGTAAAACCTCTGCAGAGTGTTTGGTTGATCGATCGATACATATGCTGACTTGTCAGCTATGGACATTTCCTGGGTTTCGCTTAAACTAGATAGGAGATGAGTCCTTCTATTCTCCCTCCAGGGTTTGGGGTATTTTCCGGCCGTGAGCCAGGGGCTGCGGGCCGTTGAGACAAGTGCCGAGAGGGAGTCGGCCCGTCGACCCGAGTGTGTGAGATGAGATGTGGTGATGGTGGTGTGGTTATGGTTGGGATGGGTTGGTGGATGGATATGGATGGATAAGGATGGTGTGGTGATGAATGTGTTAAAAATTGGATATTATTATATTACTAAATTTTATTTACTTCTCATGCGCTAAGGATGCAAACCACAGCCAAATATTAGGATCGCCAGATCCCTTGTTTATCTTTTCCACTAAAGCTCATCGGTGCTGACCATGGCCTGCACACATCTGGCGGTGTGCAGATTTCCTGCTTCTCAGAGAAGCTGACTTTAAAAGGATTAGGAGGTCTCGTGCCTACGCTCAAGTTTGGTTCGAAGATGGAATCTACGCTGCACTACGCCAACTCTGATGATGCCTGCGAAGGAGGAGCCTCCACTCAATAGTCTTCCGCTAGATTAACTCTGTAATAGGTGTGTTCCCCAGTGATGTAATATCTTGTATTCTTGTAACCTTACGATATATGACTGTGATATCGACTGATATAAGATAATATGATGGAATCGACTATTGGTTTCATCATATTATAATTCATTCTGTGGATTTTCCCTTCGCGGGAAAATTGAGGATGTTTCACTATTCTTTCATTGATAGGTGATATGCCCGTCGACAGCGAGGCATATGTGGTAATTTTGTCAACTTCGTGGTTTATTGGCTCAGTTGTATATTTGAAGGTGCTCATAGAGATATTATAGGTTTTGCATGTGTGTGTTCATAGAGGTGCACATGTGTGTTTGTGTACTCCTGCATCCTTGTAATTCATAAAAAATGAAGGGGGAGCTTTGATGATTAAAACATTATTATTTGTAGGCTATTTTTGGGCTACTTATCGGACGTGCTTCTCGTCCAGCCTCTAGAAAGAGAATGATAGCCCGAAACTGAAATAGGCTTGTCGTATGGTGAAGACAACGACAATCATGGTCTTTGCCAAGTATGGATGGTTATTTTGCTTAGTGCTAAGTTGCTGTTAAATTTTATTTATTTTTTATTTTTTTTATTTTTGTGGGCTTGCTCTCTTTTTTTTTTTTGGGGGTGGGGGGGGGGGGGGGGGGGGGGGGGGGGGGGGGACACTGTGAGCTAGCTCTCTTTTTTTTTGGGTGAACACTGTGAGGTTGCTCTTTAATAGCCAGAGGCTGGACTAATAGGAATTGGCTGTGTAACTCATGCATAAACCTGAAAAACAAAAGACTAAAATGTACATTGTAAACTGTATGCAGAAAATTATTTTGAGACATACCATTATTACCACCACGTCGCTATGGACCGGACGTTTCAGGCCCACGTTGCTCATTCGATTTGGGCTGCGTCCCTTAAAAATGAACAGGGCCAATCTTGCCAACGGAATAGGATAACCGTCGCCGTCCCACCTACCGGATGTTTCACACACAGTGCTGCGTGCCTAGCATGTTGTGCTGTAATGGGAAGCATAAGCATTCCTCGCGCGACCATGGAGTTTGACCAGTTGGAAATACGTATCGTGCGGCCAACAACGAACTCTCGGAGGCGAAGACGAGCTGTGCAGTGCAGCTGTACAGGTACATCATCATCCCTCGTTCCCTCCCCTCGATCTCATCTCAACGTGCTGCCCAACACGTCGTAGCCGCCGGTCCGCCGGCCGGGCAATCGCGGCTAACTGCTGCTGCTTTATAAACGACGTCAACCCGCTCGTCGTCTGGCCAGCAGAGCACAAGTCGTCATATCCATCTCCATCGGTCGACCAACAAGGGTCGTCGTCGGCCGGCCGGACGTACGTACGTACGGCGGCGAGCTTGCTAGCTAGCTCTGTTCTATTCAATTCATACATACATTACATTACGGTGCGTGTGTGTGTGTGTGTCTATATATATATATATATATATATATATATATATATATATATATATATATATATATATATATAATATATATATATAATATATATATACACACACCATGGCGTCGAGAGCTCCGGTGATCGCCGTCGTCGCGGCCGTGATCATGGCGGCACACCTCGCGAGCGGCAGCGGCTATGACCAGGCCGCCGCGCCCTTCACGACGTCGGACTGGCAAGAAGGCAGCGCCACGTTCTACTACTTGGAGTATGCATGTACTATAGAGCAAAATATATTGACGGTTCCTAAATTTATATATAATCTTTTTTAAGTCCTAAATCCAGGTCTTAAATTTCTGTTTTTTTTCTTATAATTTCTGGATCTTTAAATTTGTCTCAGACTCTAGGATTAGTTCAAATAAGTTTTGACTTGCTCCACATACCGGCGTCGCATCAGTCCTGTTGGGTATAGTACCTAAACGTGCTTCGTCGTGTCATCTAGGCCCCCCGTGCATAAAAAAATGCATATCAAGTTTCCAAACTTGCTAAACGGACCAGAAAAGGGACCTAAACTTGTGGGTCGATGCTATTTAGATCCGTGTACGTAACACCCCAACCCATTAGTTGTATGTAGTAATTACGATATATAGAGGTGGGACTTGGGCCATACCGTGCCGGCATGACACACACCCTCGTGCGTCATGTCGCTTCAGCGTGCCCTACACTACCGAAGATCGGCTCCTTGCCGAGTGTCAGGTGGTTTGCCGAGTGTTGTTTTTCGGGCACTCGGCAAAGACTCCTTTGTCGAGTGTTTTTTTGACATTCGGCAAAGAGGCTCTTTGCCGAGTGTTTTTTTTAACACTCGGCAAAGAGGCTCTTTGCCGAGTGTTATTTTTTTTACACTCGGCAAAAAAAATTCAAAGCACATTTTGAAGCAGTAAATTAATTCAAATAAAAAGTTTTCAACTACAAAGTTGTATAACTCATCAAGATGTACAATGTTTGTTTTGGTTTTTTCTTCATACGACAAAGTGAAAATAAATTTGTTCACAAATTTAACATATCTCTCTTGTAGTTTATGAAACTACAAGAGAGATATATAAGATTTGTGAACAATGTTAGAACGACCATGTCGGATGAACAGATGACCAAACAACCAAAATAAACTTTGTAGATCTCGAAAAGTTATGAAACTTTGTAATTGGCAACTTTTTGATTTGAAAACATCTTGTCATGCAAAACTGCGTTTGAATTTCAAAATTTTAAAATTCGAACTTTTCAAACGACCTCGGATGAAAAAACAACCAAAATAAACTTTGTAGATCTCGAAAAGTTATAAAACATTGTAGTTGACAACTTTTTAATTTGAAAACATCTTGTCATGCAAAACTGTGTTTGAATTTCAAAATTTTAAAATTCAAATTTTGTAAACGACTTCGGATGGAAAAACTTCCTAAACTAAAAGTGTAGATCTCGAAAAGTTATGAAACTTTGTAGTTTACAACTTTTTGATTTGAAAACATCTTGTCATGCAAAACTGTGTTTGAATTTCAAAATTTTAAAATTCAAATTTTGTAAACGACCTCGGATGGAAAAACTTCCTAAACTAAAAGTGTAGATCTCGAAAAGTTATGAAACTTTGTAGTTTACAACTTTTTTATTTGAATTCGTTTAGGGCCTCAAACATGTAATTTACACTCGGTTTAGTATAATATATTGGGAACTAAAACGGAATACAGACACAAGTGAGAGTGTGGTGCAGTGGTAGAGGAGGTACGCACAGCGGAAGGTCTCGGGTTCGAATCGCGTTGGCCGCGTAGTCATGAAATTCACGCGAAAAATGCCGTAGATGGGTGGGCGCTGGCCGGTGGGGGCCTCCATCGATAAAAAAAATTCCATTTTTTTGGGTAAAAATTCCCATTTTTTTCGGGTTTTTTTCGGTTTCAACTTTGCCGAGGCTTTGCCGAGTGCCCGATAAAAGACACTCGGCAAAGTTGGCTTTGCCGTCACTGTTTTTGGCGAGTGCTGTTCGCCGAGTGTTACACTCGGCGAACCATTTGCCGAGTGTTTTATGTCGTTTGCCGAGTGTTTCGGGCACTCGGCAAACTCAAGGAGTCCGGTAGTGCTATAGGCACGCGAGACACGTTTGTCCGTGCCGATATGGCACGATAAATCTTTCTTCGGCTCAAGCACGGCCCGTGGCACGCCGGCACGTTTTAGGTCATGCCGGCCCAAGCACAACCCTCAAAGTATTTCTCTTAGTTTTCTTTATCCGCTTGTGATATACAAAAAAAAATTCGTGTGTACTATTTTCATGAAAGTTCTAATTAATGATTTTTATAATCGATTCAAGGATTAGATGAGTGGTAATATAGTAAATGCTAAAAATCACATTGTAGCGTTGTCGGAGTGCTTACGTGCCATTTTCGTGTCGTGCCGGCCAAAAATGCGCGTCGGGCCATGTAGCCCATCATACCGAGATCCCAGGCACAATAGACCCTCACGTTCATGTCGTGCCGGCATGACCCAAAATATTTTGTGTCGTGGCATGACTCGCCCTCCCATGGCATGATCCAAAATATTTTGCGTAAGAGAGATGATATGCATATGTAGATCCGTTTCACGTACGGAGCTGGGCCATATAAGCAGATTTTAGATATAGGGTGTTACACTATATCCAAAATTGCTAATCTAGGTCCCCAAACTTGCTAATTGGGCTAAACAACAGTAATTTTGATCTGGTGTGGTCTAATTATCACGTTTGCGGACTTGTATTTGCAGCCTTGGAAGTTAGGGACCTAGATAGCAACACCATACAAGTTTAGGTATCTTATGTGGCTCGTTTAGCAAGTTTGAGAACTAAGATAAGATTTACAGTTTTATAAGTTAGGAACCTAGATATTGAAGTTAGGGACCTATATGACACTGCCGTATAAGTTTAAGTATTGAACCAAACATGTCATGTCCACGTTAACGCTGAGTTATATAGCATACCATGTCAGCGTGTGGAGTGGGTTCAAATTTATTTTAAACTAGGGCTGGAGCCTAGAACAAGTTTATATAGAGACCCAGAAATAAAAAAAGAAGTTTAGGACCCAAAGACCACAGGTTTATTTTAGACTATGCATGTATGTGTTATGCCTTTGCGGCTTTGCATGGAAATGATCATTGGAACGCATGCAGAGGCGGCGCGTGCGGCTACGGCGCCAATGACATCCAGTCGCTCTACTCGACGCGCACGGCGGCGCTGAGCACGCCGCTGTTCGCGAGCGGCAGCGGGTGCGGGCAGTGCTACGAGCTGCGGTGCGTGAACTCCCGGTGGTGCAACCCGGGTTCGCCGTCCGTCGTGGTCACCGGCACCAACCTGTGCCCGCCCAACTGGAATCTCCCCAGCGACAACGGCGGGTGGTGCAACCCGCCGCGGCAGCACTTCGACATGGCGCCGCCGTCGTTCCTGATCCTCGCGCCACGGGTGGCGGGCATCGTCCCCGTGCAGTTCCGCCGCGTGCCATGCCAGCGCTCCGGCGGGGTCAGGTTCTACGTGCAGGGCAACTACTACTGGCTCTTGCTCTACGTCATGAACGTCGGCGGCAGCGGTGACTTCGGCGACCTAGCCGTCAAGAGGGCCGGCGAGCCGGACTGCAACTACGTGCCCGCGTCGCGCAACTGGGGCATCACGTACCAGGTGTTCGCCGCGCTCGGCAACACCCGGGGCCTCGTCGTCAGGACGACCAGCTACAGCTCGCCGCGGAAGACCATCGTCGTCGACGACGCCATCACCGCCTGGTGGTCCACTGGACTCTCCTACCAGGGATCCAACAACTTCTATTGATTATCATACTCCTTCTTCATTCATGTATCATCACAGATTGATTGTCGATCCACGACGATGGATTGATATGCTGGTTTGTGAGCATCGTACGTGACAACGTGCTCGAAACTTTTTCAAATTTTTTCCACGGCATACGCATACGATATGGCGACAACTCGACAAGTTTCATGATTTTCGGAATTCGTTCGCATTTTATACAATTAAAAAACCACTCCCACGCAAGTTGGCGGCGTTGCCCCGTGAGCACGTTGATCGAAATTTCGAGACAGTTCCT
This sequence comes from Miscanthus floridulus, assembly GCF_019320115.1. NCBI lineage: Eukaryota > Viridiplantae > Streptophyta > Magnoliopsida > Poales > Poaceae > Miscanthus > Miscanthus floridulus. The sequence goes on from NC_089598.1 coordinate 5,723,056, forward strand.
GGATTTAGCCTAAATTTACACTAAGAAACAAGGATAACATTTTTTGAATGAATGTAATCCATTATTCGATGCACCTGCAGTTCAAACTTACATTTTTTGGAAAAATTCAACAAAACAAAATAAACTATAGAAATATGCCAAAAGGCAATGAAAATGTCCCAAATTTAAACATGTTATTTGTGGTAGTGTACTAAAGCTTCAAAAAAAATTGGTGGCAAAAAACAAAAAAAAATTATTTTGCCGAGTGCCTAGGGTTGGCACTCGGCAAAGTAATAACTTTGCCGAGTGCCGCCCAGCTGGCACTCGGCAAAGAGCTGCTGAATTTTTTTTAAAACTTCGCCGAGTGCTAGATCACGACACTCGGCGAAGAAAATTGACTTTGTCGAGTGCCGTCGATCTGGCACTCGGCAAAGCCGCCCTTTCCCTTCACCCGCGCCCGGCCGGCGCTCTCTCTCTCTCGCTTTCTCTCATTTCTCTCTCCCTCAGCCGCCGACGCCGCACCGCGGCGCCCGTCCCGGCCACCGCGCCTCCCCGCCCCGGCCACCGCGCCACTTCAGAAGAGAGGAGGAGGAGGCAGGGGAGAAGAGAGGAGAAGGGGAGATGAGAGGAGGAGGGAAGAGAGGAGGAGAAGGAGAAGGAGAGGAGAAGGAAGGTGCCGGCCTAGGCCCATCGACCCTCACGTCGCTGCGGTCGCCCCCGCCGTCGTCGCCGACCCTCGTTGTTGCCATTCTCGTCGCGAAGGTATGCCCTACACCTGTAGTAGTTAGTAGTAGTACTTAGTAGTGTTAGTAGTAGTTAGTAAGTAGTAGTAGTTAGTAGTTAGTAGTGTTAGTAGTATTGTTAGTAGTAAGTAGTGATAGTAGTAGTGTTAGTAGTAGTAGTGTTAGTGTTAGTAGTAGTTGTAGTGGTAGTAGTACTTGTTGTTGTACTACTTTGATACTTTCATCTGCATGGAAAGAGAACTAAAGTACATGGCTCGTCTTGGTATATATATGTTTGTTGGCCTTCGTGCCTATGTTTGGTATATATGTGGTTGTTGGCCATCGCGCCTACGTTTCTTGCAGGTTTTGGAAACCTCCCTGTGCAGGTGAGGTGCTGCCGAAATTTTCAATGGATTCTAACCTATTGCCTTTTTGTGTAGGAGAAGGACCCGTGGGAGGGACTCGGCGACCCCGACCGTCTTCGTCGGCGCTGCTGGTCTGCCTGCACCGCATCGCCTCGCCACTGCACCAACACGCCACTGCCCCGCTAGCTTGACTCCACCGCCACCCTAGGTATAACCCCCTCCTTCTTTGCATGCATGTTTTATATGGTCACGTAGCCCAGTTAGGCGTCTCCCGTTCGAAAGAGATACGGTCGCAGATATGCAATGCATACCTCCGACCGTATCTCTTTCGGATTGTCCACATATTTTGGACAGCTCGCGGATGCGTAGATGAGGTTAGTTTCCATAGTTCGCTCCGGTCCGAGATAGACTTTCGGCATCACCTCCCTATTGTTCTCCAGATACACACTCTCCCTTGTAGGACGTGTATCGGGAGAACAGCAGGGAGGTGCTGCCGAAATTCTGTCTCGGATAGGAGCGGAGCATTGAAACTGACCTCATCTACGCATCCGCGGGTGGGATTAGGACCTATCCTCACCTATTAGATGGTAGGAATGCCGTGCAGATGCAATTGCTGGTTATATTACTCGCTTACATATGTATATGCCAGAGGATGGAGAACCGTGATTGGATGTACACGGGCCATGCAAGTATGACCCCAGAATGGATGACTAAGACTAATGCTTTCTTGGAGCATTCATTTGGCGAGGCTGCTAGAGGGTCGAGTCGGATGCCGTGTCCCTGTAGCAAATGTGACAACCGTGTAAGAAAGAATCGGAAGAACGTGGGGGAAGATCTTTGCAAGTATGGATTCACGCCAAACTATACCTGCTGGATCCACCATGGTGAAGCCGACCGTATTAGAGAGGAGGTGGTGAGACCACGCCTCGAGGCTTTTGATGGAGATGCCGGGGTAGCAGACTGGATGGATGACTTTCAGGAGGCACGGTTCGGTGAAGGATTAGAGGATGAGCCAGAGAAATCCGCAAAGGCGTACTACGATATGCTGTCTTCAGCATAGAAGCCCCTTCATGAAAAGACAATGGTTTCGCAACTAGATGCCATTGGACGCCTAATGGCGTTCAAGTCGCAGTGTAGCATGAGTCGAGACAACTTCGATGGTATGTTGGCAGTTCTTGGATCCCTGCTTCTGGAGGGTCACATTCTGCCGAAGAACTTGTACGAGTCATAGAAACTTCTTCGTGCCCTTAAGATGCTGTATGAGCACATCCATGCTTGTCCGAATGGTTGCATCCTATTTAGGAAAGATCACGAGAAAGCAACGCACTGTCCAAAGTGCAAATCCTCTAGGTATCTGGAGGTCGACACTAGTGATGGAAAGAAGGAACAGCTTGGTGTCCCCGCGAAGGTCCTACGGTACCTTCCTGTCATACCGAGGATCCAACGGCTGTACATGACAGAGGAGTCCGCGAAACAGATGACATGGCACAAACATGGCAAAAGATACAATGCTGACAAGATGGTACACCCATCGGATGGCGATGCATGGACCCATTTTGATGGCATACACCATGGTAAAGCTGAGGAGGCTCAGAATGTACGTGTAGCGCTGGCAACAGATGGGTTCAACCCCTATGGATTGCTGGTGGCCCCGTACACTTGTTGGCCCGTGTTCGTGATCCCCCTCAATCTCCCCCCCGGCGTCATGTTTCAACCCAAGGGTTTGTTCATGGACACCTGGGGAACAAGATGGGTTTGTTCATGGAGCCTCTCATTGATGAATTGATCCTTGCTTGGGAAAAGGGGGTACTGACATACGACCGAGCTACAAAGAAGAACTTCACAATGCATGTGTGGTACCACTACTCCCTGCATGACTTTTTGGCATATGGCATATTCTGCGCGTGGTGTGTTCATGGGAAGTTCCCATGCCCAATATGCAAGACAGTTGTGAGGTTCACTTGGCTGAAGAGGGGTGGCAAGTTTTCTACGTTTGACCAACATCGTCAATTCCTCCCTCTTGACCATCCATTTAGACGAGACGTCAAGAACTTCAGGAAAGGGGTTCAAGTCACCGACCCTGCACCTCAGATGATGACCGGTGCCGAGGTCCGTGCTGAGATAGAGGCTCTTAAAGATGATAAAGAGAAATGTGGTTTTTATTGGATATGGTGAGGAACACCAGTGGACTCATAAATCGGGCTTGACTAGGCTCCCCTATTTCAATGACCTTCTTCTTCCACACAACATTGATGTAATGCACATAGAAAAGAATATCACCGAGGCGCTTTTTGCAATACTCATGGACATTCCTGATAAGTCAAAGGACAACGTTAAGGCTAGACTGGACCTAGCAACGATGTGCGATAGGCCAAAGCAAGTGATGAAGCCTCCCGCGCCCAGCAAGAAATGGAGAAGGACTCCGGTCGATTTCGTCTTGAAAAATGACCAAAGGAAGGAAGTACTGTAGTGGATCCAGACGTTAATGTTCCCTGATGGGCATGCGGCGAATTTGAGTAGGGGAGTGAACTTGTCCACTATGCGAGTCTTAGGGATGAAGAGTCATGACTACCACATATGGATTGAGCGGCTCCTTCCTGCGATGACCCGGGGATACGTCCCTGAGCATGTGTGGCACGTGCTGGCAGAGTTGAGCTATTTCTTCCGCCAGCTTTGTGCCAAGGAGTTATCTCGGGATGTGATTGATGACTTGGAGAAAGTGGCACCTGTGTTGCTCTGCAAGTTGGAGAAGATCTTCCCACCCAGCTTCTTCCTGGTGATGCAGCATCTGATTTTGCACCTACCGTACGAGGCATGAATGGGGGGGCCCGTGCAGGCCCGTTGGTGCTATACAATTGAGAGATGTCTAAAGATTCTTCGGAAAAAGTGTAGAAATAAAGCCAAAATTGAGGCTTCTGTGGCAGAGGCATTCATTCTGGAGGAGGTGTCAAACTTCACAATAGCATACTATAAGGATGTCCTTCCCAGCGTGCACAATCATCCCCCTCGTTACAACGCGGACGAGAGTTCATCGAACCTCAGCCTTTTCAAAGGGCAACTCGGAAAGGCAAGCGCATCGGGCACCAAGACCTTGCGGCATGATGAGTGGCGCACTATCATGCTGTATGTGTTGTTGAACCTTGACGAAGTGAAGCCTTATGTGTAGTAAGTTCTCAATGAGCTTGTTACATACGCCCTTGTCACTATCCTCCATCTATCGAACCCCCTTATCTCTTGTTTTTTCAGGGAATTTCTGAATAAATAATAGAGAGGGAATAGGGCTCCTTCCCCTCAAGAAGAAGATAGTCTTCTCAAAGATGGTGTGTCCGATTTCATATCCTGGTTCAATACGAAGGTACCGTCCAATTTACCTCGTTCAATCTTTGACATCCCACTTTGCTCCTACGAGCGAGTAATGTAACGATCTATCCGGCCTCACCTTGCAGGCTCGCAAGGATGCGGAAATGGATGCTGAGTTGAAAGGGCTCGCCAAAGGCTTCGCCTACAAGGTCAAATCATTCACCGTTTATGATGTGAATGGCTATCGCTTTCACACAAGAAACTACGAGCGGAGTCGGCCCAATCGGAAAACCACGAATACCGGAGTTCGTACGCCCGGCACCGATGAGCGCGACTACTACGGCATAGTAGAAGAAATATACGAGCTCAATTTTGAGTGTCGCAAAGCTCCTAGTCAAATCGTATTCAAATGCCATTGGTTCGATCCTAATGTCACGAGAACAGCCCCTGAGATTGGACAAGTCGAAATTCGACAGGATTCTGTCTATCAAGGAGATGATGTCTATATTGTGGCTCAACAGGCCACGCAAGTTTATTATCTCCCATGGGTATGCCAAAAAGACCCCAATCTTATCGGTTGGTACCTTGTGTAGTTGGTATCGCCGCACGGTAAACTGCCTGTCCCAAACGATGAGGATTACAACTTTGACCCAAACACACGGGAGTTCTATCAACCAGAGGGGCTAGAAGGGAGGTTTGACATAGACATGTTTTCGCTTATGGGCATGGAAGTAGACAATGACATTGATCAGGACGATGGAGATGAGGACGACGGGGAAGAGGTGCAAAATACTAAGGACTTACAAATGCTTGAGCGATTATAGTTAGGCGATGACAATGATGACAACGATGGAGATGAGCCCGATTTACTCGACAATATTGATAGTGATGATGACACCTATGATCTAGTTGCTGCCGATCGTGAAGAATATTTCTAATTCATGTAATACTATATTATTATTATTATTATTATTATTATTATTATTATTATTATTATTATTATTATTATTATTATTATTGCAATTATGTTTCGTTCATTTTGCATCTCTTTATAAGTACTTGTAATTTAACTGTGCTAGTTGGTTTACTCTTTGAAATTGCAGGCACTCGATAAAATGCTGGGCGGAAGGCAGGCCCGTCGGGGGGATCAACTCCCTCTACATGAGGGAGCGCTCACCACCCCACGCTGAGGAGGACCCCTTGTCGGAGCCGTCGACGAGGAGGATGAGGAGCGGCCGCCCCCACGGTCGTCTGAGGACGAGGGTGCAGCTGGCTGCCACCCTGTTGGTGGACGAGGACGACCAGGCGGTGGACCTGCACATACGAGGGGGTGGCACTTCCTCTGACTCGTCAGACCACGGGGAGGCGGCGATAGCGACAGAAGGGGTTCCACTTGCACTGTCTCTGGCTCTACCTCATCGGGAGTATACTTGTGCGGGCCCTCGCAGCTCTCGGTGCGGTCGATCCCACTTCACCGGCGCCTGGTGATTTGACCCAACGGCGACAAGTAAGTATTATTTCACTACTATTTCATATGATATGTTGAAAATTGAACTGGAGACTAACAATTCTTCTTAATGACTCTTGCAGCAACTGGGAAGTTGTGTCCGAAATGGGCCGACACATCAATGGCACCCTGGGCCTTCTGATTCAGCAACACTACCTTGGCATGGTCACCTATGTCTCAGTGACTTCACCGCCCTGGACGTGGGACCACTTCTACGCCGTCGAGGATAGCGAGTTCAGCACCGTTGCGGCGCGGATCAAGGCTGAGTTCTGGGTGAGTCTTCATCGCACTAAATTGGTCAATACTACACATTCATTGGTCATTCTTGAAATAATGAAACGATACATGATGTCTATATGCAGGACTTCTTTAGGTGCGATGAAGGGTTTGAGGACCGGGGCGGCGCGAGTGCAGGACAAGGTCTGTAGGTCCTGACTCTCGGACCTGTACCATGAGACGTGGCTCTAGTGCATCATCAACTACAGCGCCGACGTCCTTGGTCAGGTGGTGAGGAAGGCTGATGCCAGGACCAGGACGCTCACCAAGGAGCGGTACCTCTCGGTAAGTACGAAACATTAATACTGACTCCTTCCATGCAGCAATGTCCTGATTGGTGCGCCAGGCACCGCCTCTGCTGGGAGGCTATTGTGGACAGGTGGCTCTCAGAGGAGTGGGCGGAGAAGCACAACATCCGTCGGGACTGCCGCCTGCAGATGGATGGGGCGCCACACCACCAAGGCAACCGGAGCCTCAGCTCGTATGCCCAGATATGGGTAATCTTCTTTGTGTTTTCATCTTTATTTATTTATTCTAACGCTCAATTCTCATTACTTGTAATCATCTTTGTGTTTTCCTCGCAGTCCCAGGCGCACCAAGGCCAGGAATGCAATGAGTTCATGGCGTACGCCCTGGCACACAAGGGCAAGGCGATGGCCCCGGAAGTCACCTACAACCCGACGGACGGACCCGAGGCGTACACCAACGCAAGCGTCCACAGCAAGCTTAGTGAGTACACCTCGGCGGCCCGCGAGCGCCATGGGGAGGACTTCGATCCGGCCACCCAGCCCTAGGACACAGACCTCCTGATGAGGATGGGAGGAGGGAAGCAACACGGCCGGTACTGGATGACGGATAGCACAGTCGACTCCGCCTCTATTCCCAACCTCGCCGAGATTCGAGCAAGGAGCACGAGCTCCTCCCTCCCCATACACTCTCGGCAGCAGAGCTCACAGCAGCAGATGGCGAAACTCCAGGTTAGTATTGTTTTATTCGTCGTTCATTGCTTTTACACATCTACCTTGCCTTTGCATTGTTTAAACATTGCGGGTGGAATGTTGCAGGCCGACTTGCGGAGGTTGGTGGCCCAGCAGGCGGCCCAGGCGGAGGCCCATCGGCTAGAGATGGAGGCTGTACAAGCCCAGAGGGTGGCCGAGGCGCAGAGGCTGCAGGACATGTTCAGCTTCATGGCGAGCCTTCAGGCCTTGCCAGGTGTGGTCGTGCCCCAGTCGCTGCTTGCTCCAGTTGTGGCTCCTCCTCCTCCTGTAGGGACTCCAGTGAGTATATATGGTTGTTTATTCCTTTAGCTTGTGCGGTCCTCCTGTAGATACTCATGGATTCACTTCTCCTTTGTGCAGCAACAGTCGGCGGGTTCGAACCGGACTCCTCAAGGTGGCCCTTCTCCATAGGCCGGGTGGACAACTGGCCCTCTTCAAGGTGGCAGTTCACACTTCGGGTGGGGAGGCTGGAAGTAGGTACCGTTTATTTGTTTCTTTTCATGTTGCATGAACTTGTGTTAGACTTAGCCTTATGGACTACTACTAGAGACATATATATATATATTGTGATGGATATTGTCATGGATGACGCGAATGTATGTGATGGATTATGGACAATGGATTTGTATGTGATGTATTATGGATGGTGGATGTGTATGTGATGGGTTATGGATGTGTATGTGATGGAATATGGATGTGTATGTGATATATCCTGTGCTGTGTGTTGATATATATGTGATTTCTTTGTTTGTGCGGATGGAAAGCAAAAAAACAAAAAAATAGCATTTTTCTCCTCTTTGCCGAGTGCCACACTCGGCAAAGAGGGCTATGCCGAGTGCCGTGACCATGGCACTCGGCAAAGCTGGGAAGTAGAGGCCCAATTTCCCAGCTTTGCCGAGTGCCAGAGCCATGGCACTCGGCAAAGATTTTTTTTAAAGGAAAAATTTCTTTGCCGAGTGCAAGAGTATGGCACTCGGCAAAGAATTTTCAAAAAAAAAAAGAAAAAAATTCTTTGCCGAGTGCCGCTGAGGTGGCACTCGGCAAAGAGGCCGTCAGAGTTGACGTCGGATTTTTTTTGCCGAGTGCTGAGGTGACACTCGGCAAAGAAACCTTTGCCGACGGGTTCTTTGCCGACTGCTCTTTGCCGAGTGCGGCACTCGGCAAAGCTTTTGCCGAGTGTATTTAGGGCTTTGCCGAGTGCCGCAGGCACTCGGCAAAGCGCCTGAATCCAGTAGTGCTTGCAAGATGATGACGGCTGCATCCTTTGCAACCAAGAATCCGAAACGGTAGCCCACCTCCTGTCAGGCTGTGTGGTGACTAAGGAAATTTGGTTCAGGGTTTTGCAGCCTGTCGGCCTCCAGCAGCTCATGGCGGACTTGGGGGAAGGGGACCCAATCGAGTGGTGGCTGCATCGAAGACTTTTGCTTAGTTCGGAGCAACGTCGGGGGTTTGATTCACTGGTGCTCCTTGTCTCTTGGGAGGTCTGGAAAGAACGAAACACGAGGATCTTCAGGAATGAGGTCTCCACTCCGCCGGTTGTCACGCAGCGCATCCATGGCGAAGGTGGACAGTGGATCGATGCGGGCTTTACCCCCTTAGCTTCTGTTTGGGCGTTCCTTGCTGGCACCGACTTTGTTGCACCATCGACCACCGTATAGTATATTAGGGCTATATAGTCGTAGGTTGTTAGCCTTGCTAATGATATCGCTTGCCACTCCAAACGATTTGATGTAGCAGGTCTAACAACCGGTTATACTAAAAAACTTCTTTCGTCTTAATGAAACACGGGCTATAAAACCCGTTAGCGAAAAAAAGAATTGAGTATGTGTTTTTGCTGTTGTAAAAAGAACAATCTTTTGCGTCGACAAATGTACGCTATGAATACAGTATTTAGCATCCCTGAAATGTGTTTGTTTTCTGATATCGTTGCACACGCCTGATCAGCAGCAGCAATTGTTGTAAAATCGACATGTCCCTCATGTTGGCAGGTTGAGTCGTTAGCGCTAGACAACCGGACACTACTGGATTCAAGTTATTTGCCGAGTGTCTGAGGCACTCGGCAAAGGCTAAATTGCACTCGGCAAAGCCTTTGTCGAGTGCGGCACTCGGCAAAGAACGCATGGCAAAAAATTGATCGGCAAAGCCCTCTTTGTCGAGTGTCTTTTATCGGGCACTTGGCAAAGAAAAGCGACCGTCACGGCACCGGCCCCGTCAACGGTCGCTTTGCCGAGTGCCAACCCTACAGGCACTCGACAAAGATTTTTTATTTTTTTTTAAAAAAATTCTTTGCCGAGTGCCCTCTATTCTGGCCCTTGGCAAAGATGTTTTATTTTTTTTTTCCTAAAAATTCTTTGCCGAGTGCCCCCTGGCCGGCGCTCGGCAAAGTTTGAAATTTTTTTTAAAAAAATTTCTTTGCCGAGTGCCCTCTGGCCGGCACTCGGCAAACTTTGATTTTTTAAAAAAAAAACATTCTTTGCCGAGTATCATGGTCATGGCACTCGGCAAAGCTGGAAAAATGGTTTTCCAAACGCCCATTTTTCCAGCTTTGTCGAGTGCTGTGACCATGGCACTCACTACTGGAAACTCGAATATTTCTGTGGGTGATTATTTTTCTGTGCGTTTTTCCCAGAACACACAGAAAGTTTGTTATTTTTCTGTCGGTATCAAAAAATACCCACAGAAATATCAAAAAACCGACAGAATAATTGAGTTATTTTTCTGTGCGTTACAATACACACAGAAAAATAATGCATACCCACAGAAAAATAGCAATTATTCTGTGGGGGTTTTTTTAACTCACAGAAAAAAAACGACACAGGCACAGGAATGGATTCGTCGCGCCCTATTTTCGTCATTGGCGCCTGCCTTCGTGAGGTATAGAATAGAAAAGAGAGTGAAAAAAAAACAAAAACACCCTAAAAGTAAATCCTCCCGCGGCTGCCACCCCAACCCTATCCCAGACGCGCCGCCAGAGTCCGCACTCCGCAAGTCCGCCGCTCCCGTCGCTCCCGGCTCCAAGTCCGCCGCTCGCCACACAAGACCACCCCCATCTGCACATTCGCCGCTCACCGCCCGCCGCTAGGCACCCCAGCTCCATGGCCGCTGCTCGCTGCCCTAGGTCCGCTGTCGCCTAGATCTACCTCCAGCCCACCGACGGCCGTAGCCACCAGCCCGCCGGCAGCCGTAGCCCCTCTGGTGCGTGGCCCTAGCCCTGCGGGTGGTCCTTCGGGCGTGGCCTTAGGCCCGCCGCCGGCCATCCGAGCGTGGCCCTAGGGCAGCCATCGGCCGGCCAGGAACATCCCCAGGCGGCTGACTGCCCCTGGTCTCCCTCCCGTCCAGCGCACGTCCCGGCGCGACGCCCCTCGTCTCTCCGTCGATCTCCACCGCCCCTATTTTCAGTTGAAGTCTGCTTCCCTCAGGATTTGGCCACCGGTGTTGTCTCCGTCAAATCTGGATCGAGTTTTCAGGTCCTTGTTTCTCCCCTGAAAATGTATATATTATACTTCCTTTCTCTATGTGTGGCTATATGTATACAGAAGTAAAGCATGATTCTGATGTACTGCAGTGGAGATTTTGGGCTAAGCAAGGACTGAAGGTTGCTATTGGAGGTATTGTTTACTTTCAAGATAGTGAAGAATTGTTCAGGACCTGTGATTGAGACTCAAAGGTATACTTCTTTCTTCACTGGATTTATTTGCTGTATGTTGTTATTCTACATAATAATAAAAGAAAAGAAAGGTATATATAAGATCCTTACTGCCATGATAAATAGTGCACATTGCAATTTATCCACAAAAAAGAGAAACTTCTGCTTCACAGAACTTTTTATTTACTTTATCTAGAGAACAAATCATGCTACTTATCTACAGAAACAAGAGCAAGCAATTTTAGATAGATGATATATGGTGAAAGGGAAAAATCAAAAATCAGATTCTGAAATTCTCTCGACTCACCAACTAGAGTAACAAGCATCAGGGAGAAATAGCATAAGAAATATCCTTATACTCGATGTAATGAATCTTCTTCTTGCGCAAAATTGGTGAAAAAATGGATCTTACAAAGCGACTGAAAGGATCCTGCAAGCCTTCCATTTCATAATGACCAAATCGCCAATCCCGCAATATGAATGATCTCTGGATAGGCCGATCTAAACCCCCTGAAGAACAAAAGGCTCATTTTTCTTAGGTGGAGACAGCAACCACAGTTTATACCAACTAAAATTTCTATTTCAGTTAGGTTTTTTGTCTCTCTATATGCCCTTTGGTAATTATGTAACTCAACTGTATCAAAAAAAATTATGTAACTCAACTGAAGGAGTTGTAAAGAGTTGTGGTATGAATTCAATATAAGAAAAACTAACATGGAGCGACACTCTCGACTCCAAGAAGCCTGAAGGCAGTAGCCATTGGCATATTTTACAATATGTCAATAGTTTTTGTTTATCCTACTTATCAAGTTGTTTTAAGAGAAACAAGCCATTACACATGAATAATGTCAATTTAATAATATAACAGAATGTTTCGGGAAGAATCAGCACATACCTGCATACATCCGACCATGTTTATCTACTGCCCTGAAAAATGGGCGTGTTTTCTTCTGAAATGCTGCCTGTTGCAGCTCCCTCCAAGCACCCAGCCTGTCCTGTCTTGTAGTTTTCCCAGTTTAACAACCTGAAGTTCAAGTGCATTTTGTTAAGATCATCAGAGAAACACCAAATGCTCATATGTATAAAAAAAAGAGTGAGAAATTAAATTATCACAAGTCTGCACAATTTATGCAAAACAAGGGACCCAAGAAACAAAATGCACAAACATTACAGATTTGTTTTATACTTTTGCGGACAATGTGTACACAGGATACTGTATAATAATTTGCTGAGATAAGGGATCACCTTGGAGAATAAATAGTATGAAGGCCTAGGTTTACGTGCTAGGTTGTTAGCACGACCAACAGCTACAAGCCCAAACTTGGGACCATAGCCATCTGCCCATCCCCAATTATCTGACATCGTCCAGAATAGATAACCAAGCACAGGCACACCCTTCAAAACAATGTCTATCAGTGCTGGAAGTTACAGATACATGACAGTAAGGAATGTTTCATCACAAATTAATTTAAGACCGGGCCATAATGATTGCAGCATAAATGGCTAACAGGTGCTCGAGAATATATGGTTTCCGAATCAGATCAGTCTCGTCAGAAACTCCATTTTCAGTAATTATAAAAGGTATATTCAAGCTCTTGTATCGTTCATTAAACTGAATCAGGATACGGAACAGCCCATCAGGATAAACACCACGACCAGATTCACTGTACTCATCATTGTCCACGAGCTTTAGACCAGAGCCTGATATCACCTCCTGCATGAAAATGGAGTAATCAACTCCTGTTGTTTACATGTTCAGATCATTTATCTAAGCAGCTAGTATTTAATTTACCTGCCCATAGTAGTTGATGCCAATAAAATCCAATTTATCACATATGCTATCAATGTAAGGGAAAAGGGTCAATGAATTAGCCAGTGTGACAGCAGCAACATCAAATAGACCATAGGGCCGTGTAAACGATACATGATGAGCGACACCAACGATTGGCTTCCTTTTACTTTTGCTGTAAAACACCACCAAAGAGTTCAACTCAGAATTGTGGAAATTCATGAGAAATTGCATTTCAAGTAACATATTATATACCTTTCTGAATGTATGTTTTTTAACGCACTTTCTGAATGTATGTAGTCATAGGCTTCTGCATGTGCAATGGCCATCCAATGTAATGCTTGGTTATATACACCAGTCGGTAAAGCAGATGTTGCTACTTCAATTGCATTAGGGTCTCCACCAGGCCAAGCACCAGCACAGTAGGCTTCTACATTTTATTTGTGTGCTCACTTGTCGAGTTTGGAATGTTTGTCCTTGCACTAAAAATAATTCAGTTGAATATATGCAATTTGGCAAATGATGTGGATGTTGCTTCTTATTTAATGTCTGCATGATCCAGTTGCTATATATGTCTATATACCTCATTGCTTAATTGTGTCATAGTAATCTTGTGTTCTCATGATATCTGGCATAGCATTATTAGTTCTATTTGGAGCGAGGAATCTGAGATGATTGCTCACCTGCAGTCCATGTTCTGGAGCAGCAGCAAAGGTCAGAAATACTTAATGCTAATTTCACAATGATCACTGAATCTGCAGTTTTTATTTTCTGATGGCTTAGTCATACTATATAACAGAGGAGAAGAGAGAGGATCAATGAAAGACTAAGCACGCTGCAGCAGCTAATTCCTAATGGCACCAAAGTAAGTTCTTTTCTTTTGTATTTAGTGATCAACTTTTTTGCTATCAAATTGTGTTTTCAAAGGCCCAACAATTTGTGCAAACTTTTGTGTGAACACTGAAGATAAGTTGTTCTCTTGCCTTTGCAGCTTTGGTAATTGGTTGCATAGTCCCTCATCATGGCGGGGTCAGTTATCTCTCCCTCACCTTCTGTGGTGAGTTTCATATTTGCAGCGGCATATGTTGATTAATTTCTTGATAAAGCATTTAGATATCAGTTATTAGGCTTGTAAAAATCCTCAAAGAGCTATAACCTTTTTGCTATGCTGACATGGACAAATATTCTTACAACATGTAAGATTCTGCTCAGTTGTTATTTATTTGCTTTTGGTCTAGGATCTGAAGGCAGAGAAGCCTGATGAGATGGTTACAAATGGTGTTCTTTCAAGCCTTCAGAATTTCCTACAAATGGTGTTCTTTTGGTCTAGGATCTGAAGGCTGAGAAGCCTTTCAAGCTTGCTGTACTGCTATGAAATGGGTGTGAAGTACATGACTGTTTACGCATTCAGCATTGACAATTTTAAAAGGGACCCAAGTGAGGTGGAAACCTTGATGCAGTTAATGGAGGAAAAAATCAATGAACTATTAGAGAACCAAAGTGTAATCAATAAGATTAACTGTAAGATCAACTTTTGGGGCAACTTGGACTTGTTATGTGAGCCGGTGAGGTTGGCGGCTCAGAAGCTGATGGCGAGCACAGCTGGAAACACAGGGCTGGTCTTTTATGTCTGCATGCCATACAACTCGCCTTCTGAGATTGTCAATGCTGTCAGTGAAGTTTGTGCAGAAAGGAAGGAACTGTTGCAGAGTGAACATGCTGGCGACTGTAATGGCCACGCTGCAAATAACGGTGTGCATTCAGAGATTTCAGTGGCGGATTTGGATCGCCACATGTATAGCACTGGCTGCCCAGATCCTGATATCGTCATCCAAACTTCAGGCGAGACTCGACTGAGCAATTTTCTCTTGTGGCAAACAACGTTTAGTCACTTGCAGAATCCAGATCCTCTGTGGCCCGAGTTCTCTTTCAGGCACCTTGTTTGGGCTATATTACAGTATCAGAGAGCTTACCCTTACCTATAGCAGAACAGAAAGCTGGCTAAGAAGCAGTTGTGAATGTGATTCCATGTTATTTTTAAGGAGATACCAGGAGGGTTTTGAACATTTCAAGTTGTACAAAACATTTCTAGGGTGCATTAATGAATGTGCTGAACATTTGGATTTTTATATGTATGCTATCTATTATGTTGTGATGAAATTACAGTATGGAGAGTCCATATTTAATATGTTGTTGCTACTGTTCTGTTTCTATATAATTATTGTATCCAATTTGCTGCATGGTTAAGGTTTTTCTGTCGGTGGTCTGTTATTTTTCTGTGCGTTAACCAAGACCGATAGAAAAATAAAAATTTTCCTATGAGTGTGCCTCTACGACTCTATCGGGACAACATCGACAGAAAAACGATTTTTCTGTCGGGCTTTTCCTTTTTTCTGTGGGGATTAACGCACACAACATTTAAATTTAATCTGGGCTAAGGTAATTTTTCTTTGCATGTAACACCCACAGAAAAATTATTTTTCTGTCGAGCTGTTCTTTTTTTCTGTGAGGATTAACGCACACAATATTTTAATTTAATCTGGGCTAACGCAATTTTTCTGTGCGTGTAACACCCACAGAAAAATTATTTCTGACGGCGAACACATAGAACAATTGAATTTTTCTGTCGTTATATTTCAGTGGGTATTTTTCTGAGGGTACACCGTCAGAAAAATATTTTTCTGACGGTATTCGTATTTTTCTGTGTGTTTTCGCACGCACAGAAAAAAGCGAGATTCCAGTAGTGACTCGGCAACGGGGTCCTTTGCCGAGTGCAACACTCGGCAAAGTGACCCAAAACGGCAATTTAAAATTTTTTTTTTTATATTCCATCGTGACAAATAAATTCATACAAAGGGAGGCGCGCATCGATAGCCGGCAGTCCTTGTACTCGCCCAGGTTGTACGCGTTGTAGGCTAGGAACAGCGCCAGCCGGATGAGGAAACCCGGATCTGACGACTGCGTCACAAGAAGATGAAATTTCAGAAACTATGCCACTTTGGAAAGAAGGACCGGCCGGTGATGGAAAAAGATTACCTTTGGCAAGAAGGAGCGATTCGCAATGAGGCAGTAAGGTGCTAATAATGCATAGCACAGCTCAAAGGGTGCCCTGACGGGCCACACGTCGATGACTAGGTAGGCGACGCACTGCCGGAAATCGAGGAGCTTGAACGCGGAGAGGAGGACCGGGTTATGGCGGCTGAGTATCTCCAGCAAGCCCGTCGCCCATCTCTTGTACTGGGTGAGGCTGGCCGGCCCGCCGGTGGGCGCGCCACCAAGGAACGCCGGCGGCGTGGATGCGCTGACCCGTCAGGACGTCCTCGGTCATTGACCCGTAGACCCAGCCAACCTGCAAGCACATGCACGAGTTCGTTCAGGTTACCAAAACCTGCAAAATGCTATTAGATGTGAGGGACAGTGTTAAAAACATGGAGTATACCTCCTGACCCCAGCTTGTGCCAGTCTCGTAGCTGCAGGCAGAAACTTGTGTCGCTGCTTCGACACGATTCGTCAGATCTGCCACCACAGTCGTTGGCGATTTGAACATGTCGCCGGAAATGATGCTCCTCGCCGACTCGATCAGTTCATTCGATCCGCCAAACTTGTTCTGTAGCTCCTTGTAAGATGGTGAATCTGCCAGAGTTTGTATTGTACAATACAACCAGTCAAGAGCATATATACACTGAATCAGAATACATTGCGGAGCAGTCAGTCTTTCGAAAGATGTCACCTTTCGTGCTGGCGGTGGTGGCGGAGTCTGGTGGCACGCTGTACATGACTTTCCTACGGTGAAAGCAACCCGTCCCACAGTAAAATAGGCCTTGAAGTCCGGCAACTCCGTATCCAATTTTCTACATAAGCTCATCAGCACAGACGACAAAAGTTGTCGATATATACAAAGCTAACACAGCGCTTCTCTTAGCGATCGAGCTAGTACTCCTATGATAATGATAGTGATCTGTACTACCTCGAACAGAACCTGCATCTGGTTGCCAAAAGGATCGTCGTTGAGGGCGCCATAGAACTTGTGCGGCGCCTGAACGAAGCCGCTGTGGACGTCGTCGTCGAAGCCCAGGAGGAGGCACATGGCGTGGAGGGCGACCTGCGGGTTGTTGGCAAACATGTCGCAGTCCACGTTTAGCATGATGGGAGAGTTGGTCACCACGCCGGACACCCTCGTCTGCAGTCAGTGCACAGGGAAATGCATGTTCAGGCTCAGGAGGCACCTCTCCACTCATCAGTTGCACTACGGACGGTGAACACCGATGATGTACGTACCAGGACGTTCATGGCGCCGGCCTTGAAGTGGTGGTGCTGTGTGGGGCTCTTCTCCCTCGAGACGTATATATGAGGCTGGGGATTCCATCGTCTGCAGCCTGATTGCTCTTGCTCTTGCTGCTGCTGTCCCAGAGCACCTGAACACTCGCGGTCGCGGTTAGCAAGAAAAAACAAAGCAACGAGATGGGCACCCGTTTCATCATGGCTGCTCAATCCATGAGTTCGTCTCTACCTTGATTATGGTCGGGTGGTTCCTGCGGTCAGCACCCACGAATTCGGCGAACTCGCCGTCGCCGCGCCGGACTAGAGAGTCCTCTTCGGCGTTCTCGATCCGGCGGACCAACTCCTCGTACTCGTTCTACATGCAAGAACACGATCAGACACTGGCACGTAATAAGTGTGTACGGCGGATGTTACTGACTATATGGAAATTTTTTTTTACAGTAGCTAGCAGGTTTACCTTCATGAGTGTCCAAGCGCGCAAGAACTCGGCGTCGGCGGCGGCTCCCGCAGCGCCGTAGGAGAAGTACACGAAGGGCGGCGCGGGGAGGGGCTGCGGCGGGCGGCGCTCGGCACGGGGAAGGGCGGCGGCGTGCGTCGTCGTCGGCGGCCCGGTGGCTGGCGGGCGCGGGGCACGGGGAGGGGAGGGCGGCGCGCGGCGGCGCGGGGACGGCCGGGAGCGGTGTTGGCCGGGAGCGGCGCGCGCGGGGGCTGTCTGTCTGTGTGGCTTGGACTGCTCGGCCGAATTCACTTAAGTGCCCCCACCCGCCCCTTTGCCGAGCGCCGGATCAGGGAGACACTCGGCAAAGGAGGCAACTTTGCCGAGTGCCCCGATCCGGCCGTCGGCATAGATTTTTTTTTTGAAATACCTTTGCCGAGTGCCCCTGTGAAGGAGTGCCCCTGTGAAGGCACTCGGCAAAGAGGAAATTTCTAAAAAAAATTCAAAAAACCTCTTTGCCGAGCGCCTTATTCTTGCCACTCGGCAAAGACCCCCTTTGCCGAGTGCCATGACTTGGCGCTCGACAAAGTTTTTTTTTGTTTTTGGCCTCCAAATTTTTTGTTTAGCCCTTTTAAAGTACTAGGAACTCCTCGTTAGAATTTAGGAATTTTTTTTGGCTTTTTGATATATTTAGTTACTTTATTTCGTTTACTTGAATTTTTTCGAAAAATATAAATTTGAACTGCACGTGGTACGAATAATGGAATTTAATGATTCAAAAAATGATAGTCATGTTACTGAGTGTAGTGTGAGGCTGTATCCAGGAACGGACCCGAAATTTCGGACATCTTGTTCACGAAACATGACCGCGAACTTGCGTGCGAAGTGTTTTTAAATTCTATAAAAAGCAAACCATGTCCGACAATCATGAAACTTGTTGAGATGTCGTGATATCGTATGTGGAGGCTATGATAAAAATTTCAGAAGATTTCGTGCATGTTGTCACGTACGATGCTTACAAACCAGGACATCTCTACATGTAGTCACGTGATAAAACTCCATCATGTAGCTCTTTACCAGGAAATAACCAACGCAATAAAACTCCATCATGTACATTGTAATGATCACGCAAGCGTCCCACAACCTCTGGCAGAGAAATCTTGTCTCGATCAATATAAGACATTGCAACCTTCCCCGAAAATAATGCAGTATCTTGCCATCTTTGAAAAACTCTCCACCAAAACGGAACCTCACAGCCAGTGAGTCCGACACATCCATGGCCTACATACATTAAAAAAATAATACGCCTTCATTAATCCCACTGAAGGGCAGGCCTGGTGCAGTGGTGAGAGCTGTCTCACTGAGTCACCAGGTCATGGGTTCGAAGCAGTCTCTCCGTATATTTTGCGGGGGAAAGGCTTGCCTCGGTTTTTTCCTTCCCCAGACCCCACTCATGTGGGAGCCTCCGGCACTGTGCCCCTTCATTAATCCACTAATGTAGATGCAAGTAAAGAGCACCCAAAAAAAAACTGGTAGCTCTCGTCTCCTATGCCTAATAAACAATGGATCTCCTAAAAGCAAGTCCCAGGGAACCCGGATCCAAGAAAAAACAATTATTCTATGCCTAATTGACTCATTAGGAGTGCGATTCCACAAACCTAGTGTGCTTTGTGGCAGCAAAGGCCTTCTGAATCCTCTGGACACCCACCAGATCCGCCTACTGCAACGGCACGTGCGCACCACCCACCAGCCGCCCGCCTTCGAGGGAAAAGAAAAAGAATCCCAGCTAGGGTTACAGGTGGTCACGGGCACATTTTGACCGTCCTCAATGGCCTGACAAGCGGTACAGGGAGGTTTTGTGTCCGGTTTTAACAGTTCAGAGAGTCTAAATGCCCGGTTTTGGAGTTGAGGGAGGAAAAACGAACCCGCCCAATAGTTCAGGGAGGTAAAAAGGACTTTTTCCTTTCGAATACTGTTGTTAGCCTGATGGGCTCCTTTGTCAGCGTGTTGATCTGGGTCAAGGCCCATTGTGCACATGCCCATCTACTCGTGGTTTACCTGACAGCGTCATTTTTATTTCTTCCAGTTCCAGCTTAATCCAAACTAAAACCATTATGACAAATTGGAAAATGCCGTGCATTATCCGTTTTTTTGTCCGTTTTAACTAACATCACTTGTGCCTCTGGTAACGTTGACATGCAAATAGATTAAAATTAGTCAATTAGAGATTCGATCAAATTGATGTATCATATATACATGCACCTGCGCTATATATGGTTGGCCTGTATATATATTTTATTGAAATCAGATGAAATAATGGCATGTTGTTCTTCCTCCTGTTTCAACGGTGGTGGCAGGCAGGGTGAATAAGTAATCGTAGTCCTTGTAAAGGTGACAGAGCTTGAGTAAACAACCAGTTTTGACAGGCGAGTGCACAGTCAACGAGATGGATAGGAGTACAGCTTACTGCACCATGCATATGAGAGCATGGAAAGCAGACTCACAACTTGTGGCAAATGAAAGAATTTCCTGGATTTTATTGGTTACCTATGACTGTCAACCACTCAGGGAGCACGCCCGCCAGGCCAACTTTTTTTTTTGAACAAAATACTAAAAACAAAGGGTTGTTCTATATACCTTGAACTCCGAATCTCCCTCTGATCTTTATACATGTGGAAATAACAAAGCGCAGATAGAAATAGAATCATGCATTGCTGCTGCTTCGTTCCTGCCACTTTTTACTGCATTTTGTTTGATCTTTTGTCCAGTTCAGAATCGAATGGAAACTGCGTCTGAATTGAGCCGATCCTTGTAACTCTATTTTGGAAAATGCAAGTGGTAGGAACAGGTAACTGCATATGTACATGTTTACCTTTTACAAACTGTGCCTTGGATAGTTAAGTTAAGCAGACACTGCCAAGCCAAAGCGACTTAATTCTTCTCAGGAACGATGCAAGGTGGTAGCTAGTTAGTCGACCAATACAGGAAACCAACAATCCCCAAAACCCAGGACCGGCCGGGAACTTACCTGACGATGAAGAGCCGTTTTGATTTGGGCCAGAGAACCTGAACCTTGGTTTCAGATACACATGCATGCATGGGATCAAATGCAGTGCACTACGACATTCATCAAGTACTTAACAACCTAATAACCTATTGCAAAAATGCCTGGCGAACTAGTCTCCAAAGGCAATAAGGGCCCTGCACCTAGATAGCTAGACAATCTCCTGGCCAAGGAACTTGCATGCTTATTTGATTTTTCTTTTGTTTATTTTGCCATAAATAATTGGTGTGTGTTCGATTAATTAAGGAGCAACCTGCAGCTAATCGGAATCCGCGGCCCTGAACGAACTTTGTTGGACTAATGACCTGACCAGGGGCAAATGGCGCTTAACTAGTAGGCTGACATACACCACCTTTCCGGGTGACATCATGCACCAGGCTGGCCACTGGCATTATATTCTCATATAATATATTTATATATTGCAACTGTACATGTGCCTATTTTTATTTGTTACTTCACTCCATCACTCATCTTTATGAGACTGAAAGATTGTTTACTCCCAGTTGCAATAACAATGGCTGTGGTAGGAGGCCCACAAGCCCCCCACCACACAGCACATATCCAGATTTCAGTTCAGTTCATTTTTAATTTGCCGCTCTTCAAAATATGCAGATTATTGGTATATAATAGTAAGAGCTAGTACCCTTTGCTGTGTTTAATTTTGAAACCTGCTGTCCTGGAATCAGTTTATGCATGAACCCTTTGACTGGTCAGCGTTCAATTCACTAGCAGCCAAGAGCCAACAACACATATTTTAGCGATGTGGATATATCTATCTATAAGTAGTATGTTTATCACTAAAAAAAGTTTCCAAGTTTCAGACAAGCTGATGATGTGTCCATGTCAAAGCAGTTTCGTTCAGAAAAGTTTCATATTCGTCTAGGAGAGATTTTTATTTTTTCATATATTCATTAGACAGACTTGCCTAGCGGCTGTCGGACTGTTCTTCGCCATACCAATGCAATAATTACTCTGTTGTTTAGGCTGGATCACAGCTTGCTTGCTAAATACGCGCTTTGTTGATAAACCTCTCACGTTTGCTCGATCGCTCTCAATAATTGCAGTATATATAAGCTAGCCTAGCTAAGCTGGAGTATATGATACTCAAGACTAGCAAGGAACTTTTGGGTGCATGTATACATGTGTATCCAGCTTGATGCAGCTCATCTAAGCCTAATCAATTCATCATTGTTAATATCTCCCTGCACTCTAAGCTATAGATTGACGGGCTATATATCTGCCATGTTGTCTTTTTTTAGAAGAGCAAAATGCCTGACAGACATGGCACCCAGTACTTGATAACTCTCTCATCTCATGCACCCAGTACTTGCAAGTACTAAATCTGAGCAAAGACTTTTCAAACGATGCGACAAAGCAAAGGAGTTGACTTTGTTAGTGAATGGGCGTGCGTGGTCAAGAGTTAACTAAGAACAATTATGTAGGTGCAATGGGGGCAGCAGGAGAACACCATGATTGGCTTATGCCTGCTAATGGAAATTATCTAGTACGAATAAACACCTGTCGTCGCATCATCGTTGCTTGCATTGCTAAGACCGTCTCCAACAACCGCGACTCAAAATACAAGACACATTCGTCCTTTGCGTAGCGCTACAGGCAAATGGTTCAATATATATTTTTTTGTCTTCTCCAACAATAAGACCCAAAAGACAATTCTTTCTGCAAATGGGTCTCCAGGAGAGAGGATACCCAGATTTGGGTTATGCCTCTCCTGACACTCAAAATGGGTCTTCCATATAAATACTCTGTTGGAGGCTATAGATATTATATCGGAGAGTCATTTTAGGTTTAGGTTTCGTAATGGGTCTCCTATTGGAGACAGCCTAACAACTACTCCTAGTCCCTCTGGCCTCTCTGCATTAACCAGCTGACCTGCTCTTCCTTCCTGGACATAAGCCATAGCCCAAACTACGATCTAGTCGTTTTTGACAAACTCACTGGTCTGCCCGACCGAGACTGCGCGCGTTGATTTCGTAACTTGACAGCGAGCTGAAGAATAATTACAGGATCGGAAGAGCAAGCTACATATATGTACAGCTGATCGAGTCAGTCAGTCTCGATGATCCAGGAGGAAGATGAGAGTTGAGGCAGTGACCAGGAATGCACTCATGGTTTCACATTTGTTTTTCTACCATGTTACGCATGAGAAATGATGAAAGCATAGCAGCCCTTGTTTTTCTTCGGTCCAGGTGTAGCAAGGCTTTTTCCTTCCGGTTGGGAAACCCTTTAGTCCCGGTTTCCCAACCGGGAGCACCAATTCGGGACTAAAGGTACCCTTCTTTAGTCCCGGCTCGACGACCGTGACTAAAGAGGGACCTTTAGTCCCGGTTGGAAACACCAATCGGGAGTAAAGGGGGCCTCCAGGCCTGACCACGTAGACCGGCCCTTTAGTCCTGGTTGATAATACCAACCGGGACTAAAGGTTTTTTTTCCTTTTTTTGTTTCTATTTCTATTTTCCTTTTTTTTTCTATTTTCACGTTGCTACCATGTTTTTTTTCTATTTCTATTTTTCTTTTTTTTCTATTTTCACGCTGCTACCAGGTTTTTTTTGTTTCTATTTCTATTTTCCTTTTTTCTATTTTTAATTGATGATTCGTTTTGGTTTTTGAATACGCATTCTACGCTGCTAGAATATACGTACGTTTATAATGTTCAAAATTTTGTATAAACTATAGTACGAAGGACCTTTAGTCAAGGATCAGCGGTACAATCCTATAGAGTAGATCCTGTTCAAGTTCGTGTTGCATGGTTCGAGAGCTGAGCTTTTAAGTTAGCTTTCACTCTTCTGAGCAAGCGAGGTGGTGCTAATAGGTGGGACTGGCAAGCAATTCCAGCATATTGCGTACTGAGCCGGCCCATCGAGGCTCCTGTAAACGCCCGGGACTAAAAGACCTTTAGTCCCGACTGATAATACCAGCCGGAACTAAAGCTATACCTTTAGTACCGGCTCGTAATACCAGCCGGGACTAATTGATTTGGTCCATCGGACCCTACGTGCAAAAGCTGAAAAGTACAGTACAGTCGATCATCCCAATGATGGTACTGCTGCTCGATCAAGCTAGAGGCCTAATTAATGCGGCCAATGCATGCACGCAACGCGATTAACATCCGGAGATTATAGCAGTACAGTACGTAATAAATAAACAAACGCGGTCCGGCACTCCACAGACCTCAATCGGTTGGAGACCTTTAGTCCCGGTTGTAGACAGCAACCAAGATTAAAGGTCCCTTTCTAGTCTCGGACGGAGCCTCCAGCCCGGAGTAAACTTTTACTCTCGGTTGGAAGGACCAGCCGGGAGTAAAAGTTAACCTTTAGTCCCGGTTGGTAGCGCCAACCAGGACTAAAGGTCTCCTGCAACAAAAGCCAGCCACAGTAGCTGTTGGGCAGGACCTTTAGTTCCGGTTGGAGCTACCAACCGGTACTAAAGGTTTCTCTAGTCCCGGACGCGAAAAATATCGGGACTAAAGCCAAATTTCGAAGTGGATCAAAGGTCGTTTCTCTACTATATTGCATTGCCTCGAATGAGATATATATTGTATGCATATATACAATCTTGTAAACTGCGGTGAAGAAATATTCGTATAATCTTGTACACGCACGGAATTGAACAGGTAGTACAACGAAGTTACGAAGTAAAACAGTAGGTAGTAAGAATTATGTGTATGTAGCAGAAGAAATCTAAGAAGCTCGGCTGGACGGTAATGGCGTCTAGGACATTGGTGCTTCCTCCAGTAGTTAATTTCATCGTGTAACCCACATTTGTAACCCGCGAGCGGCCCTGGGTCGCTATCTCTTGTATGCTCTCCTTCTAATATAATGATATGCACACTCGTGCATATTTGAGAAAAAAAAATCTAAGAAGCTCACATGTGCATGCTGCAAATGGATTTTAATTTGCATTGGAGAATGGAGATGCATTTTCAGTTTCAGAGATATATATAACAAGAAGAGAGCGAAAATGCCATCGTATGGCCGGGCTTTATTTGTATCATATATACATCATATATACCATATATGTCAGCTACCTATGGAATAAATCTATAATAAATAAGTAAATAAATGAATTAGACCAAGGATGGATATATATCATCAGTAAACGACGGACAAGGTCCGTACGGTCAACGCAAGGTAGGTGATCCAGTCCGGTCCATGCAGGCCGTTGGATCCAAAGCACTTAAGCACCAATGGATGCGGATTGCTGCTTGCCAACGGATCGCGATCCACGGCATGCATGCAGATGCAGAAAAGTCAGAGAGACCCCAGGTCCAAATGCTACTGCATGCTGCTTCTGCTTCCCTATAAGTTCAGGTCAGACGACGGGACAGCGGTGGATTATTCATCAGCTTGCAGTCGCCAATATATATCTGGACCGATCCAGACATCCAGTGCACTGTATCTATCGTAGATCGATCCCTTGGTTGCATTGCATGCAAATGGCCCTGACGCTCGCACTGGAGCTGGAGTCGTCGGCGGCGGGCGGCGGAGGAGTCGGCCACGTCGACGTCGACAACAGCCACAGCCCCAGCAACAGCAGGCGCGAGCGCATGTTCGAGAAGGTGGTGACGCCGAGCGACGTGGGGAAGCTGAACCGGCTGGTGGTGCCGAAGCAGTTCGCGGAGCGGCACCTGCCGCTGCGCGGCGCGGCGGCCAGGTCGCGGGGCACGGTGCTGTGCTTCCACGACGCGCGCGGCGGCGGGACGTCGTGGCAGTTCCGCTACTCCTACTGGAGCAGCAGCCAGAGCTACGTGATGACCAAGGGGTGGAACCGCTACGTCCGCGACAAGCGCCTCGCGGCCGGGGACACCGTCACGTTCTGCCGCGACGGCACAAGGCTCTTCATCGACTGCCAGCGGCGGCGGACTCGTGCCGTGAAGCAGGGCGCGGTGCCTGCGGTCGTCGTCCGGCTGGCGATCCTCGCCGTGCCGACGCCGACACGGCACCAGCAGCAGCCGCGGAGCTTGGTCGTTTTCCCCGCGGCCGGCCATCACCAGCACCAGCAGGCGGAGAAGGTGGTCGCCGTGGAAGAAGCAGAAGCAGCAGAAGAAGAGGAGGAGGCGCGGCGGCAGCGCGGGCGGTGGCTCCGGCTGTTCGGCGTCAACCTGCTGGAGCTTCGTACGGAGCCGGCGGTGCTGCTTGATCTGCAGCTCTGAGGACGACGTACATTAATTCGATGAGAGAATTGGCTTTGGCTTCGATTCTTGTAGCATACTATAGTAGCTAGCATGCATGCATTTAATCGAGAGGGCGGTGTTTGAATTGAACCCAATTCGGAATTCCCAATTGGAGCAGTAGTTGGTTAAACAAACACCCTCAACTTGAATGCATTCATGCATGTGTTGAAACTAATAACAAACTAGTGGGTACCCGGTGCTTCGCACGGGGCACGAGTCAGAAATATAGCACATTATATGATTATACATCGAAGCAATGGAAGGAAAAGATTAGTTAAATTAGCTATAGATGGTGTTAGCACTAAAAAATGTCCAAAGTGCATAATGGATTCCCCCATCATGTTTCTATCGACAAGACAGCCAGAAAGCGTACTTGGATCATGGCATTTGGAGCCTGAGTGAAGGAAACAGCTTTTCGGGAGGCTGACCTAGCCAGAGTCGGCTAAGCCGACTTTTCCAACTTCCTCATATGCAATCATGGACTTCATAATGGAGACAGGGATCCCGATCTTCCGTCAGGTGATGGTAACTATCGTTTTGACGGAGAATGACACACCGATCCGGCTTCAGATCGAAAGATCGAACCCTGCAATCTTAGCACCACAGCTCCTCTAGTTATCAACCGAGTCACGGACCAGGTTGACCTCGCTAAGAAGGCTAATCCCTGCCTGCGCAACGAAGAACACAAGCAAAAACAAGAAAGAACGCAACCAAATTACAGATGAATGATTAAACTCACGAAGTTGGGGTCTTTCAAACCGATGAACGGCGAAACTGTTCTTGACAGATTAATCTAAGCAAAACTCGAACCCTAATGGAGGGGCGGTGGCTGTTTATGAAGACTCTAGGGTCGTGCAAGACCCCTGGATGCGCCCCTAATGGGCCCAAACTCGATACATGGTCCAATGGACCAAAAGACGGTGTCGCAGCACCCTGGCAGATTCTGGACGCTGACTTGTTTCGACGATTCCTGTTGATTCCGAACAGATTTTGACGTTAAACCACTTGGATTGGCTTCCTTATCAAATTAGCTTTCCATCCATATATGGATCATCGAAAACGGAGTCCGGATGTGTCCTGGGCGACCAGTTTAAGGCAGACTGGTCCTGAAGGCCGAGACAGACTCGAATTCTTGTTGGATTGGGCCTCCGGCTTGTGTTGGACGTCCTTGCTAGTCATCATCACCTCCACCACTTCCTCTAAGTCCTTCATGACCCTCTCCAATGTTCCTAAGCAAGATAACATCATTAGGTAGTAGTATATTCTCAAAAGTATGAAAAGTATCGCTTAAGAACAAGCTCACCTCTAAATTGAGTTGTCGCTTTCGAGCCCGGGTCATTAGACCTTGCATGACGGTTGGAGGATCAGTGGGTACCTCTGAAGAAGTGATGTCCTCATCATCCTCCCCCTCTTGAATTGGAGTTGTGCTCGACTCAAGCTCATCTTCTTCTCCCAAATAGGGTTTCAAATCTGCAATGTTAAAGGTGGGACTAACCCCGAACTCGGATGGCAATTCAAGTTTGTAGACATTATCATTTATTTTCTCAATGATCTTATAAGGACCAGCTGCTCTTGGCATTAATTTAGACTTACGCAGCTCAGGAAATCTATCTTTTCTCAAATGTAACCAAACAAATCACCCGGTTCAAGTTTAATCTCTTTTCTACCTTTACTACCAGCAATTCTATACTTTTCATTCATTCTTTCAATATTTGCTTTAGTTGTTTCATGCAACTTACGAATAAAATCAGCACGCTCTCTAGCATCACTATGTATTCTCTCAGTGGTAGGTAAAGGCAAAAGATCAATAGGAGCACGGGGGTTAAAACCATACACTACCTGAAAAGGACTTACCTTGGTGGTGGAATGTTCCGCCCTGTTATATGCAAACTCCACATGCGGCAAACACTCTTCCCACATCTTCAAATTGCGCATCAAAATGGCTCTCAACATGGTGGACAATGTTCGATTCATAACCTCAGTTTGCCCATCAGTTTGGGGATGACATGTTGTAGAAAACAGCAGCTTGGTCCCCAATTTATTCCACAACGTGCACCAAAAATGACTCAAGAATTTTGCATCGTGATCTGAAACAATAGTAGAAGGCATACCATGCAAGCGAACGATTTCTTGAAAGAAAAGGTCAGCAATATGAACAACATCGTCGCTCTTATGACAAGGAATAAAATGTGCCATCTTAGAAAAACGATCAACCACCACAAAAATACTATCCCTCCCCCTCTTTGTCCTTGGCAATTCCAACACAAAATCTATAGATATATCTGTCCAAGGAGTAGAAGGAACAGGAAGAGGCATATACAAACCATGTGGGTTCAACCGCGACTTAGCTTTTTGACATGTGGCACACCGAGCCACGTACCGCTCTACATCTCGCCTCATCCTTGGCTAAAAAAATGTGTGGACAGCACCTCCTCCGTCTTCATGGCACCAAAATATCCCATCAATCCGCCTCCATGTGCCTCCTGCAACAACAAAAGACGAACGGAACCAACTGGAATGCATAGGCGGTTAGCTCTAAACAAAAACCCATCATTGATCATAAACTTATTCCATGTACGTCCCTCTCTACAATTAAGCAACACATCCTTAAAATCAGGATCAAGCGCATATTGTTCTTTTATTAATTGAAGACCAAAAATCCGACAATCAAGTTGGGACAGCATTGTATATCTTTTAGACAAAGCATCAGCAATCACATTATCCTTCCCTTTCTTATGTTTGATAATATAAGGAAAAGATTCAATAAATTCAACCCATTTAGCATGCCTACAATTCAGATTATTTTGAGAGCGAAGATACTTAAGCGATTCATGATCAGAATGAATAACAAATTCTTTAGGCCACAAATAATGACGCCACATCTCTAAAGAACGAACAAGTGCATACAATTCCTTATCATACGTGGAATAATTAAGAACAGGGCCATGCAATTTTTCACTAAAGTAAGCAATGGGTTTACCATCTTGCATCAAAACACCTCCAATGCCAACTCCACTAGCATCACATTCTAGCTCAAAAGTCTTACCAAAGTTTAGAAGTTGCAGCAATGGTGCGTGTGTAAGCTTGTCCTTCAAAGTGTCAAAGGACTCCTCATATGCCCTTCCCCAATGGAACACCACTCCTTTCTTCGTCAACTCATACAATGGGGAAGCAATGGTGCTGAAATCTTTGATGAAGCAGCGGTAGAATCCTGCAAGACCAAGAAAACTCCTCACCTGTGTGACGGTTTGGGGAACCGGCCAGCTCTTTATGGCTTCAATTTTCATCTCGTCCACCTCAATTCCTTGTGGAGTTACAACATAGCCAAGAAAAGAATCTCGATCTGTGCAAAAGATGCACTTCTCAAGGTTACCAAATAAACGTGCATCACGTAAAGCATTAAAAACAGCACGTAAGTGATTTATATGTTCATCAAAAGACTTGCTGTAAATCAATATATCATGAAAGTAAACTACCACAAAATGACCAATAAAAGCTCTTAAAACCTCATTCATTAAGCGCATGAAAGTGCTAGGTGCATTTGTCAAACCAAAAGGCATAACTAACCACTCATACAACCCGAATTTGGTTTTAAACGTAGTTTTCCATTCATCTCCAAGTTTCATTCTAATCTGATGGTAGCCACTTCGCAAGTCAATCTTAGTGAAAATTATAGAACCACACAACTCATCAAGCATGTCGTCTAGCCTAGGAATAGGATGACGATACCGAATAGTAATATTATTGATGGCTCTACAATCAACACACATACGCCAAGTTTCATCTTTCTTAGGAACTAAAACTACAGGAACAGCACAAGGACTAAGGCTTTCACGTATATACCCACGGTCCAAAAGATCTTGGACTTACCGCTGAATTTTCTTAGTCTCCTCAGGATCGGTTCGATAGGCAGCTCGGTTGGGCAAGGTCGCTCCCGAAATCAAATCGATTTGATGCTCTATCCCTCTCATAGGTGGCAGCCCTGGGGGTATCTCAGCTGGAAAAATGTCCTCATACTCCTGCAAAAGGTTAGTGACAGCAAGAGGTACCGAGCTAACAATATCATCAAGCGAAAACATAGCTCGTTTGCATACCAAAGCATAGCAAATATCATCATCAGAAATTTCAGCAAAGTCATATTTTGTTGCAAGCATAACACCACCCTTCAATTTAATCCCCTCAGCCTTAGAAATAGATGTAGACTTATCCTTTTTAGGTGAGAAAATAGAATTAGCAACTTGCTGATTTTCATATTGAACATCATTCAAACTAGCAGCGCGTTCTCTATCAGCTTGTACAATTTGAGCAGGGGTCAAAGGTACCAAAGTAATTTTCTTTCCTTTATGCACAAAAGTGTATTTATTACTTCTACCATGGTGTGTAGCATCATTATCATGTTCCCAAGGACAACCCAATAAGAGTGAACAAGCTTGCATAGGTATCACATCACAATCAACAGAATCAGCATAAGAACTAATGGAAAATGAAACTCTACAAGTTTGTGTTACCTTTGCTTTACCAGAATCATTTAGCCACTAAATATGGTATGGACGTGGATGTGGGCGTGTGGTCAAGCCAAGCTTCTTGATCAAATCAGAACTCACCAAATTGTTGCAGCTACCACCATCAATAATGACACGTGCTCGACGATCGCTGATGACGAAGAAAATCTAGAACAAGTTATGGCGTTGTAGCTTCTCAGGTTGCTGGACTTGTGAGCTGAGCACCCATTGTACAATGATGCTCCTATAGGACGCCGTGGCCTCGTCACCAAGGACTTCGCCGTCCTCCTCATCTGCATCTTGGTCTTCTTCATCCTCAATGTCAGAGGTGCTGATGTAACCATCTTCTGTAGCAATATATGCCCGCTGACTTAGGCAGTCCTTCTGCACATGGCCAATGCCATGGCGGCGGTGGCACTGAATACCCAAAGTGCGTCCCGTCGATGCAACGGATGAGGAACTCTTGGTAGGCACCTGCAAAGAATTTTTACCTGAATCTGAAGGTCTTGCAGGAGGTGCCTTAGGTGTAGCGAAAACTCCAGAGGTTGCTGGCCGCTTGCTCGCTGGTGGAGGCGCTCGAAAAGTGGTTGGCTTGGTCAGCCCCGAAGATGGTGCCGAGCGTGGCGTGTATGTGCTGGTGCTGACCTTGCTCTTGCCCTGCTGTTCACGCCCCTGCAATTCCTTTTCTGCAAGCATAGCAAACTGAAACAACTGGTTGATAGTGTTAAATTCTTTATAATCAACAATGTCTTGAATCTCACGCCTCAAACCCGAATAAAAACGACAAATGACATCTTCGTTTCCCTCCACAACACTACAGCGCATCAATCCGTTTTGGAGCTCACCATAGTAATCCTATACAGATTTATCTCCTTGTTCTAAACGCATCAATTTCTTACGCAAGTCTCTATGATAAGAAGGAGGAACAAAACGATCACGCATAGCTACCTTAAGTTCTTCCCACGTACCAGGTAAAGTATTCTGTGCAGCTAGCCCATTCCACCAAATAATGGCAAAATCCTTAAACTCACTAGTAGCTTGTCTAACTCTATGCTGCTCAGGTACAAGGTGGGCACTAAACTTTTGTTCTACCATCATCTCCCAATCAAGATATCCCTCAGCATCATAATGACCCAAAAAAGATGATATTGTGAACTTAATTTTAGCATAAGGATCATCGGGCACACGGTGATTATTACCTTGATGGTGGTGGTGGTGGACACCACCCATACCTGTCGTGTTGCGGCGAAGACGTTGTCGTAATCTGTCTTGTCGGAAAGTTGCTCGACCTATGTTCCCATTGGCATCATACACCGTGTTTTGACCATCGGTGTTGCTACCGGAGACGTCGTTGTTGCCCGCCACAAAGGTTTCCAACTCAGTAACCTTGTCGGTTAGCGTGGAAATTTGCTTGTCCAATCTCTCCATGCTATTGCCAATGTTGAGCTCAATGAGTGTGTCAGTGACGGCCTTCCTGACGGCCTCATTCATCCTTTTTTGGGTATCCTCTACAACAGCTTGTAGTTGCTCTTGATTGACACACTCGTTGAAACCTTTAGGATTGTTATCTCTAGTCTGTTCACCTCCTGCCATTGAAAACATAAAAACAGGAACAAACAGGTGAAAGTTATCCCTACCAAATGACTACGTGATTGCAGTGGTGTCACTTTTCATAGCAAGTGGAAGCGTCTTACCAAGCTCTTACAAAGTTCTTACCAACACAAGCAGTGGGCGGTACAACCGGCGGCTGGTTCGTGATACCTGTGAGGTAGTGGTACCGAGATTGCAAGGCCCTTTGTCTGTACTGATCTGAAGAGTTTATGGAGCTTGGAAGGCACACGAAGAGTAATATGTATATCTGGCACACAAGTCAGTAACAGAAAGTAATGCTAAATTATAGTCCAAAGTACTTGTTCTTGTTGTTGGTCTAAAATGTTCTAAGTACCAGGTGTGTGACAAAAGTATGGTGGATAGCAAGGTGACAGGTGTATGAAAAACAAGTATGGTGGATGGAAATAGCAACACAAACAAGGAACCAGACAGCACACGCTAACACAGCTCACTTTGGTCTTCTCTATGTGCTCCTCTAAATATTGTTCCTCTTTTGCCCCTCTCTTTTTTTCTATTTTTTTTGGGCTGTTGTTGTTTTTTTTGGGAAATTTCAACTTTTTTATTTTATTTTTTTGATATTTTTTCATTACTTAGGAGCACAAAAGAAGTAACCACAGAAAATATGAGTTGAAACAAGTGTAAGACGTGGCCTGTGGAATTTTCAGAAAACTTGCTCAAAATCAACAAAAACATTGTGACCATGAAAAGAAGATCTTGTGACCACTTTTTGACCAATCTAAAATTTCCGAACCCCGACAACGCGGGGATGGACGGATCCGAAATTTTTTTTGATCGATTTTGATATATGGAACGTCGAAATCGGAGTTCGTATGCGAAAATTAGACCAGTTTTAAGAATTGGCTCCGAATTAGAGGGCAAAACGGGAACAATATGCGCAAAATTAGTCACAACAGCAAAGATTTAATGGAAACGATGGGGAAAAACAAACGAACTAGACTCTAACACGACCTAACCAGCAACAAGACCTCGACCAGGACACAAACTCAACACGACGGACTCTGAAACTGAAATATGCAAAGGATATGGCGCGGAAGGTTCTAGGACAAGAAAAACGAGTATGGCACTGGACTATGGGACGAATGTGAAACACTCAAACTAGGGAATAAATATGAACCTGACAGTATACCTTAGCTCTGATTACCACTTAATGGAGACGGGGATCCCGATCTTCCGTTAGGTGATGGTAACTATCGTTGTGGCGGAGAATGACACACCGATCCGGCTTCAGATCGAAAGATCGAACCCTACAATCTTAGCACCATAGCTCCTCTGGTTATCAACCGAGTCACGGACTAGGTTGACCTCGCCAAGAAGGCTAATCCCTGCCTGCGCAATGAAGAACACAAGCAAGAACAAGAAAGAACGCAACCAAATTGCAGATGAATGATTAAACTCATGAAGTTGGGGTCTCACAAACCGATGAACGGCGAAACTGTTCTTGACAGATTAATCTAAGCAAAACCCAAACCCTAATGGAGGGGCAGCGGCTGTTTATGAAGACTCTAGGGTCGTGCAAGACCCCTGGACGTGCCTCTAATGGGCCCAAACTCGATACATGGTCTAACGGACCAAAAGACGGTGTCGCAGCACCCTGGCAGATTCTGGACGCTGACTTGTTTCGACGATTCCTGTTGATTCCGAATAGATTTTGATGTAAAACCACTTGGATTGGCTTCCTTATCAAATTAGTTTTCCATCCATATGTGGATCATCGAAAACGGAGTCTGGATGCGTCCTGGGCGACCAGTTTAAGGCAGACTGGTCCTAGAGGCCGAGACAGACTCGAATTCTTGTTGGACTGGGCCTCCGGCTTGTGTTGGACGTCCTTGCTGGTCATCATCACCTCCACCACTTCCTATAAGTCCTTCATGACCCTCTCCAATGTTCCTAAGCAAGATAACATCATTAGGTAGTAGTCTATTCTTAAAAGTATGAAAAGTATCGCTTAAGAACGAGCTTACCTCTAAATTGAGTTGTCGCTTTCGAGCCCGGGTTATTGGACCTTGCATGACGGTTGTAGGATCAGCGGGTACCTCTGAAGAAGTGATGTCCTCATCACTTCACCATTGCATTCCTCTCGTCAAGCTGATCGAAATACATATATGGATTGCCTCATTTGAAATCCGGATGAAGTACTTATGAATTTTGGAAGCTTTTTTGCTCGGAACACGTGGGAATAGCTGACTTTGGCAGAATGCGTTTGGACGCGATTTGAAGGGGTTTCGACTCCTTGAGTGATAAGGCCGCCCCACTCTATAAATATAAGGTCCATTGTCGATTGAGGTACCCAACACACACAATCGTCACAAAAACCAATCTACAACCTCTCTTTTACCATCTCTTCCCCTCTACTTATTCTCGTTCTTCGTCGACGCTGCATAGACCGTGGATCAATGATGGCAACGCTCTAGAGTGGCTAGGCTGGCTAGGGCAGCCCATAGCCGCCGCACGCCATGACGAGGTCCCTCCTAGGCATGTGGGGTTTCATGTTTCAAGAGATCACGTCAGTGTGTTTTGTGTATCACGCTCCTAGCGAGGCTGCTCCGGCGACGTATCTTACGTATTGTGCTCATATATAACTGGAGGCACAAGGTACAAGTGTAGACGTACCCTAAGCGCCAGCCAACCTAAAAGTCAGCTAGACCCTACATCGAGCGTGCTAGCTCCTTACCGGCGTGTTGACCCAATTCGGCATAAACAAATGGGTCCTGTGCTGGGGTCGCACAATTAGGGCATCACGCACCAGGTGTTCGCCGCACTGGGTAACATGCAGGGCCTCATTATCACGATGACCAGCTATGGCTTGCCGCAGAAGACCATCGTCATCGGCGACGCCATCGTCCCTACCTGGTGGTCCAGTGGACTCTCTTCATGTATCATCACATATTGATCCATCCATGATGGATCGATGCATGCATGATCCTTACATTAATTTTGTCAGTTGTTTCTCCCTTCCTGCATTCTATATTTTGGTTTCATAGCTTGGAAAGGATCTATCCATGTGGTGCTAATTGCTCTTATTCATTTTGAATTGAGTATGTGTTTTTTCGTAAAAAGAAGAACAATCTTTTGCTGCTTGACCAGTAATGTACCCTATGAATACAGTACATATACATTAATACATATATCCATGAAATGTGTTTTGTCGGGTACCATAAAAAGGGGTCCCCTAAGCAAGAACTGAAAAAATGCTTAGACCTTGTAAAAATCAAAGCCAAGAGACAACCACCGCAAACCCCCTCCTTGTCTGAGGCTCGGCTGGATCACCCAGCCCACCTCGGATAGTATCCTGCCTCGCCCGAGGCCCCGCACGTAAGGCCTCGGACGAGGTTCCGATTCTCCGCCTCGCTCGAGGCCTCGCCCGTAAGGCCTCGGACGAGGTTCTGATTCTCCGCCTCGCTCGAGGCCCCGCCTGTAAGGCCTCGAACGAGGTTCTGATTCTCCGCCTCGCTCGAGGCCCTGCCGTAAGGCCACGGACGAGGTACCGATTCTCTACCTCACTCGAGGCCCCACCGTAAGGCCTCAGACGAGGTTCCGATTCTCTGCCTCGCTCGAGGCCCCGCCCGTAAGGCCTTGGACGAGGTTCTGATTCTCTGCCTCGCTCGAGGCCCCGCTGTAAGGCCTCGGACGAGGTACCGATTCTCCGCCTCGCTCGAGGCCCCGCCGTAAGGCCTCGGACGAGGTACCGATTCTCTGCCTCACTCGAGGCCCCGCCCGTAAGGCCTCGGACGAGGTACCGATCCTCCGCCTCACTCGAGGCCCCGCACGTAAGGCCTCGGACGAGGTACCAATTCTCCGCCTTGCTCGAGACCCCGCACGTAAGGCCTCGGACGAGGTACCGATTCTCTGCCTTGCTCAAGGCCGGCTCGGTAGCTACCCCATCACCGCCGCCTCGACCGGGACATCATGTCCAACTAACGCGACCAACCACTCCCGCGACGTCAGCCGAACGACGGCTCGACACAGCGGAGTGACCGATGAGATGGGAGTCGCATCAACACCATGCCGTCTGGGACAGGACGGGGCAGGGGTTACCGGCCGCTGTGCCTGGCACTGTGCCCACGACTGACACCCATGCAGCACTGTGCTGCCTAACCCCACCTGCTTCGAGGATAGTGCGGCATGGAGAGTCATGTTTGGGTCCCTGTAGCCTCGGAATCAGCATAAAAGACCAACCGCTCCCTCCGAGCCTCGGCTACCCGCCTCCGCACCCCTATAGCCTCGGGACTCGCGCCCGCCGAGCCCCCCCACAATGGTTCAGCCTCTGCACCGATGGGGCCTTAGCTCTCTACGCTGTCGACATACAGCGACCGACACGTCGTCCACAGTCTGCGCCATGCCCTACATCAAGCCATCACAGGAGCCCCCACGTCGCACAGGATCGGGCGTGACTGGCGCGTCGCTCCAGTGCACCGAGGACAAGACCGCTCCATCGACCATGCCACCACAGTGACAAGCACAGGGCTCGGACATACCGCCTCCGCTCACAAAACGCCACATAGCGAACACATGTATCACCCCTGTCCCCCCTTCAACTATAAAAGGGAGTGACTAGGGCCCTTTCTAGACAGGGAGACTCACGCATGGACAGACAGACATAGACTCAGACAGACACACACGGACGAACAACGCATAACGCTCTGTAACTCACACTCCTCCGCATTGCAAGAGATCAACATCTCAAGCAACCCACGCCGCTCCACACAGAGACCTGGGACTAGCTTCCTCTCTCGCCCAGCTTGTAAACCCCTACTACAAGCACCTCGGTGCAAGGAATACAAGATCGCTCTCTCAAACTAGACGTAGGGCACCTATTGCCTGAACTAGTATAAACCTTGTGTCTCTTTGCATCACCATCCGTGATTAGGGGCACGTAGTACATTTTCACTAGTTGGTTGAGGACCCCCTGGTCCAAAACACCGATAGTTGGCATGCCAGGTAGGGGCAATACTGCATGTCAGCTTAATCATCCCAACAAGTTCCGGATGGCAGAGCCCGTTCGACCACTGCGTCGCGGCACGGTGATCTGGTTCAGGAGCCTAGAGTTCATGTCTCTAGGATCTGAGTACGATATGGTACTCCTCACACCCAGAGCCCCATCGACCGACGATGACATCATGCACCGGCAGCCTAGGCGCAGGCGGCGCCCGGGCTGCCGCTCTCATCGCGCTCGTTAGGCACAACGCGGGCGGGACCACCCCGACATCGTGCAAGCTCAGGGCGACGCACTGCGCTCCACCGGTACCCCATGCCCGGCTATTGGTATAGAGTCCCTGGTTGGGGACCTGTTCAGCTTAAGCCTAGGCAAGGGAAAGACGCCGGTGGCATGCAGTGACGCCCCATCATCAAGCTCTGCCTCGCTACCTCCTGAGGAGTCGACTCTGGCGGAGCGAAGCCCGGCGATGGCACCATCCCCGTACCCCTTCGGGTTGAGCAATGCTATCGCTGCCTATGCTTCCGCCTACGCTTTCGCTCATGCGGAGCCCTCAGGACGCCACCGACGTTTCGCCCTCGACCTCATCGCCACAACCTCAACCCACACCCACACCGACTCCTCGGAGGAGGACAAGGCATGGGCCGGAGCAGACTTCTCTGGGCTTCGCGACCCTGAAGCCATGCAATGCTTCATGGCCGCAAGCGACTACTGCTTCGATTACTCCGACTCCGATGACGAAGGCACTTACGATGCCACTCATGAGTGCTTCTACGTCAAGCTCAAGATGCCGAGAGCGCACGATGAGGATGAAGGGGCAGGCAATCGCTCCCCGCCCTGCGAGGGGGCAGGCAACGCCACACCTCCACACGTTGAGCTCCCGGCGGTGCGGAATGAGAACCCTGAGGAACTTCGATGCCTTGACTTGGAGCAGCTCCATGAGCTTCAGGCCAAGGTCGAACAAGACCGACTCCTTCTGTAGCAGCTCCGAGACACTCTCGAGCAAGAGCAGCGGGGTCACAGTGATGGCGGAGCAGCCCCGCGGAGGGCTCGCGACGTCAATCACCGCATCAACAACGACGAAGGGGGCGGGCAACCCCCTATCTTCAATCGTGCTAGCTAGAACGTCGCGGCAGCTGTGATGCTACTCCGGACAATGCTCGAGCCCTCTACCTCAGAGGGACAATGGGCCCACGGTGAGCTCTGAGACCTCCTCGAGACCATTGCGGTACAGCAGGCCAAAAGTTCCGCCTCTCGATGGTACGGGGCACCTCGGAACTACCCATGGTACCGCCTCGGTAGGATAGAGAGGCCTCGGTTCATCTAGGGCATGGTCGGGCACCCAAAGCCAATAGGGCCCCCTCAGTGCATGACCGCCTCGGTGACCGACGCGAGGCGCAAGGCGACCATGATGTGGTCAGCAGGCGGTGGCGCCACGACGACGAGGGGCCCACCCGAGGCTACCACCCACACCGAGGTGGTCGCTACGACAGTGGGGAGGACTGCAGTCCTTCTCTCGTGCCACCTGGCCCTCGAGTCTTTAGCAAGGCCATCCACGGCGCCCACTTCCCGGCCCAGTTTCGACAACCGGTCAACCTCTCAAACTACAGCGGCGAGACCAACCTCGAGCTGTGGCTGGCTGACTACCGCCTGGCTTGTCTACTAGGTGGCATGGACGATGACCTGCTCATCATCTGCAACCTCCCGTTGTTCCTGTCAGACTCGGCGTGAGCCTGGCTCGAACACCTCCCTCCCTTGTAGATCCACAACTGGCGTGACTTGGTAAAGGCCTTCGTTAGGAATTTCCAGGGCACATACGAGCGCCCCGGGAACTCCTAGGACCTCAAGAGTTGTTGCCAGATGCCAGATGAGTCTCTCTGAGACTTCATCCAACGCTTCTCCAAGCAATGCACCGAGTTGCCCTACGTTGGCGACTCAAAAATTGTCTAGGCATTCCTCTCCGGCACCTCCTGCCAAGACCTGGTCTGAGAGTTAGGCCAGAACGTACCGACCACGGTGGCCGCACTCCTCGACATCGCCACCAACTTCGCCTCGAGCGAAGAAGCTGTCGGGGCCATCTTCCCCGATAACAACGCCAAGGGGAAGCGGAGGGACGAGGCCCCCGGGGCCTTGGCCTCCCACCTCCCCAAGAAAAAGAAAAAGGGTCGCCAGGAAAAGCAGGAGGTCCTCGAGGCTGGTCTGGTCGCAGCTGCAGTTCGTAAGAATCCCCGAGGCCCCGCCAGAGGCCTCGGGCTCTTCGACGACATGCTTAAGACGACCACCACATCTGTGTGGCCTGGTCGGCCATAGGACACCCTAGGACAAACAGCCAAGTAGAATGTGCCAACGGCATGATCCTACAAGGCCTCAAGCCAAGAATATACAACCGGTTGAAGAAATTTGGCAAGAAATGGTTTGTCGAACTCCCGTCGGTCATCTGGAGCCTGAGGAACACTCCGAGCCGAGCCACGGGGTTCACATCGTTCTTCCTGGTCTATGGAGCCGAGGCCATCCTCCCCAATGACTTGGAGTATGGTTCCCCGAGGCTACAGGCCTACAATGAGCAAAGCAACCGCACTGCCCGTGAGGACGCCCTCGACCAACTAGAGGAAGCCCGAGATGTTGCGCTGCTACACTCAGCCAAGTACCAGCAAGCCCTATGATGCTATCAAGCCTGACGTATTCAAAGCCGAGACCTGAAGGTGGGCGACCTGGTGCTGAGACTGAGGCAGAGCAACAAGGGCCACCACAAGCTGACCCCGCCATGGGAAGGGCCGTACATCATTGCCCAAGTGCTAAAGCCTAGGACCTACAAGCTAGCCAACGAGAAGGGCGAAATCTTCACCAACGCTTGGAACACAAAACAGCTACGTCGCTTCTACCCTTAAAGTTCCAAGCATTGTATACATGTTTCTCAAAATACAATAAAGAAGCGTTCTTTAGTTATTCTATTTTTTCGAGAACCCCCCCGAACCTATTGATGGGGGATCAGCGTTATGATAACGCTATAAGAGAGACTCGGCTCTGCCTCTGTAGAACCGAGCCTCCCTCAGGGGCTAGAAGGGGGGACCCCCCCCTAACAGGCACCATTTTTAGTCGTTTTTCGAAAAAATTCTACGCCAAACTCTCTCACGTGCTCTGACAAATCGATTGTAAAAAACCTAAGGACCAAAAGTCTGTCTCAGGGCCAAAAGGCCGGCCGAGCCATGAGACGGCCTACGCCTCTGGGCTACGGCAACTCCCTCACCACCTTTTGCCCAAGGGGCAGCTTAGGCTCCGAGGAAGTTTTTGCAAGTGATATGTTCAGAGACGAGACAGAGGGTAGAGGCTCAGAAATATAATAAAAAATGATTAAAAAGCGTAGACGCATAAGTACTTTAAAAAAGGCCTCGACGACCACAAGCGTTACGGTACAATAATAATCCTAATCTATTTACATGGCCCAGGTCAGAACTGAGGGTCACCAACGTCGGTAGTCGGCGCAGGAGGAACCACCTCCTCTTTGAATAGCTTGGCCAGCACCATGCCAGGGGCCTCGACCGCCTCCATCAGCTTCATGACCTTCTCCTCGGCCTCCTCATCATCCTCAGCCAAGACATAACCATCGCTGATGGCCTCGAGGTCGACGCTAGCGTAGTGCGAGGAGACGACGGCCAGGGCACGCTTGACGCCCGTGTGCAGCGCCCCGTGGAGCCGCTCGCGGACTTGGCCGCTCAACGCGATCAAACGGCTCCCGAGGGAGCTGCCTAGCTTGACCCCCAACCTCTAGGGCCTCGCAGGCGGTACGGGCAGTGCTCTACAGCGCATTGTGCTCCTGGATCTTGGCCTCGAGCACCGCCTGCACTTCAACGGAGGCCTCAGCTACCCGAGAGACCTCCTTCTCCAACCCTGCGCCAAGACAAGCGGGATGGGGTTAAGCACAAAAGGAAATAAGCCGAACAGGGGCGAAGGCCTACGGGACTCATCCTCGGTTTTCTCTTTCTAGCTTTGGACCTCGACCCGAGAGGCCTCGGCCACCTTGAGGGCCTCCGCCAAGGCACCTTTCATTAGTAGGTGCACGCCTTGCTCCGCCCCAGCTGCCCAGTGATGGCCTTGGCAGAGACCTTCGCTTGTTCGGCCCGGGACCTGAAGGTGTCCCGCTCGCCGGCCACCCGGGTCAACTCCTCCTCCAGCTCCTTGATCCGCGCCGCCAAAGGGGTGGCCTACTCCCGAGCCGTGGCCGCCTCGGCCTTCATGTCAGTACAGCGAAGGTGGAGGTCCTCCACCTCCGCGCTTCGCACTGACAGAAGCTCATTGGCACCGGCAAGCAGGTCGTTCTGCCGCCGGAGCTGGTCCCAGACGCCCCTCTCCCGCCAGAGGAACAACGACTTCCCGAGGGACCGGGCCTTGAGCTCCTGGATAGGCAGTACGGATGTCAAGCACTGCGAGAAAACTCGGAAAAAGATGACATAGCACGAAAAAAGAAAGCGCACACCTGGGCAACGCTGGACAGATCGTCAGCCACGACGGACAACGCTGTCCGCAGCGACTGCTCCACTAGATGACGGAATTGCTCGAAGGAGTCCCAGCGCCCCCCTCGGCCACGTCCATGAGGGCGAACAGAGGCTCCCCCTCAAGGTCGTCCTGGCTCCGCCACAAGACACACAGGCTATCCCACCCGTGGTGCTCGGGTTGTACTCGGACGAGGGCCGAGCTCCCCTCCCCAGAGGTCAGAGCTAGCTACTCTATGGTGCTGGCTGCCTCAACGTCCGCCACCTCCGTCCCCCGGGAAGTATCGTCGGAGGAGATTGAATGAACCTCCACCTCTCGGGCGCTCTCCTGCGACGGTGGCGGTTCTTGGACCAGGGGTAGTACTGAAGCTTGCCCCGCCTCCGTCTCCATATCCTAGGCCGCCGGCTTCACCACGCCCACGCCAGCCTCCGCCACCTCAGCCTCGATGGTCCTGGGAGCCTCGGCCTCCATCGCTTTGGCCTCAGAGGTCCTAGGGGCCTCGGCCTCGCCCTCGGTGGCCTCAGTGACTGGGGGCGCCTCGGTCTCATCTGACGCGCGGGCCTCGGCCTCGTGGGGCATAGGCGCCTCCTCCCCCGCTTGCTTCGTGGCCGCCTCGGTAGCCTCTCCTTGGGCGACCGGCTCCTTCGGGTCAGCCCTGGCCGACGCCGCGCCACGCTCTATGGCGGCTTGCACCTCCACCACCCATTGGGCGGGGGAGCTGGTGCTCACCTTGAGTGCCTTACGTGGTGCCAAGGCAGGCGCTCCCGCCTGACGCTTCTGGCTGAAGACAAAGCACTCACGGGGTTAGCATACGGCCAAAGAATGAGTGGAAGATGCTGCAAACTCCACTGACAAAACACTTACCTCGAATGGGGACACAACCGCTTCCGCACTACGTCCCTCGTCCTCTGCAATGGCGATGGCGGCGGTGGTGGCACGGCCCCTGTGTCCATCGGTGTAGGCCGGTCCTCGCCGGACTCCGGTGCCCCCTCGACCCTCTGCGGAAGTGGTTGCATCGCCCCCACCGCCACCTGCTCCACCTTCGCCGTCGAGCCCACCAGGCTGACGACGCGCTTCCCTAACGCCCGTGCCTCGGGCATGTCGGCCTCGGCCCCGGGGCGGGCGATCGCCGGCCCCGAGGCGTCCTCTCCTCCACCTTTTGGAAATGCCGGGCTGCTCACCGATGCCCCGGGCGTCGTCCCCCTGACGTCAGGGAGATGGTCCAGGGTACCCCGCCCTGCCTCGCTCTCGTCATCATCACTCAAGGAATCTGACAACAACAGTGATGAAGATGGCTCCACCGGGAGACCACCGTGCCTCTGCTGCCGATGACGTTTCTCCAGCTCATCGCGCTCAAGGTTCTTCCTCTTGCGCCTTGTCTCCTCGGCGTCCTTCCACTTCTTCTATGCCTCAGCATGCGCCCTGTTCACCGCTCGCCGCTCTGTGTCCTCAGGAATGGGCGACAGGGAGGCTCGCACATCCCTCATCCCCTGCAGGAACAATGAACGCAAATAAGGGAACAAGAAAATGCAACGAGCAAGGAGGCCTCAGGGGCCGCAGCGGCGCGTGACTTACCAGAGAGAGGTATCCCCATGACGGGCGCATCAGAAACGGGGTTAGACCACTGCTCCTCAGCCGCCCCTCCACCGTCTCTCTCACCCGACGTAGAATCTCCTCATCGGAGAGGGCGATGGCGGACATCCAGACGCCATCGATTGGCTCATCCGGTGTCATCTCAAACAGGCGCTGCTGCCGAGCCATCAGCGGCAGCACCCTCCAGTGGTGGAAGGCCACCACGACCATAGCCGCTGTAAGGCCGCGGCTACGCAGCCTCTCCAGTGC
Organism: Miscanthus floridulus; assembly: GCF_019320115.1. Lineage (NCBI taxonomy): Eukaryota > Viridiplantae > Streptophyta > Magnoliopsida > Poales > Poaceae > Miscanthus > Miscanthus floridulus. The sequence continues at coordinate 5,766,010 of NC_089598.1, forward strand.
CTCTTGAAGTGGCCGTAGCTTGGGCTGATCAACCGTCGAGACGTCGTACCTCCACTTTTTTGGCTGGCTCTCCACGATCCGCCCGGTATAGGGGGGAAGTCCGCCGTCATCATTGTGGAAGTAGAACCAGTTGTTGTACCAGTGGTGGTTGAACGATGCGAGCAAGACTGTGATGTAGAGGAGCTGACGGTCTTGGCGCACTTGGAGAGTGCAGCCGCTAGCCCTCATTGCCTTCTGCGTGCCCGCCGTGCCCATAGGCTTGGTGGTGAGCCCCACCCGAAAGAGGTGGAGCCATAGCTCCCAGTGGGGGGCAATGCCTAGGTACCCCTCACAGACAGCGACGAAGATGGCCGCCTACGCAATGGAGTTGGGGTTGAAGTTGTGGAGCTCCACGCCATAGTAGTGCGGGAGCGCCTGCATGAACCGGTCCACCGGCAGGCCGAGACCACGCTCGTGGAAGGCCACAAAGCTCACGATGTAGCCATCGTGTGGCCTCGGCTCAGGCTCGGCCCCCGGAGCAATCCACTCTAGTCTGTTGGGGTTAGTAATCGGGGGGAGGAGGCCATCATCGACGAGCGACTGCAGCGTCGCCGTAGACACATCGGACGGACCCCAAGGATCCGCCTGAACGACAACAGCGCCGTCGGCCATGGGTGCAGTGGAGAACGCGGCTACAACAGTAAGGCGAGCTCTCGCTATCCCTCTCTCTCTCTCTCGCTCTCTTCCTCCCCCTTCTCCCTTCTTCTCCCTAGCGCTCTCTATTCTTAGCAACCGCTCGAGGGCAGAAAGGTCGAACATATGCAGGCAAGGTAAGGAGGGGAGGGGCGAGGCTTGTCACGTATTTATGAGGGAAGGGGGCAAAATGGATGGGCGATGAAACCGGGGATGTTACCCCTAGATCTAGCGCAGTTAATCCAGATCCGACTAAACCACCCACGCGTCCACCTTCTCCTTATTAACCACGCACGCACAGTAACATCCCATCCGCAGACATCGCATCACATCCGACCAGAGCAACGGTAGGTGCCATTCCGTCTCCCCGAGAAACCACCTCAAAAGGCGCACCCGCCGTTGTCAGCCGATGGGAGGGGAATATCCCCCACCCAATTCCTTTCAGACTAAGGAACTAGGCACCGAGCCCGTTACAGTCTAGGGTTCGAAGGCTGGGTCCCCGAGGGTCTCGACAGCCGCCCCAGGACAAACAGAGTCAGGGATAACTATGGGCGAGCTTGTACATGGCCGAGGCCCAAGCAAGCGACTGCTTGGGATGCCCTAAGTCGTGTCTGAGACCGACAGGGAAGTCTCTGAATGGGATCCCACCGCAGGGAGGCACCGAGCCCCTAGGGCCAATCGAATGGCCCTGGGACCCACTAGAGAAGCCCTCTGGTACTTTTGGAGTGCGTCTCTGGACCACCAGCTGACCCCTATCGAACGGGGCATGGGCCTCCACTTGGACTTACCCGATAACAGCTCACCGGAGGTGTCACTGCTCGCGCCCACCGAGGGTAGCCTGGCATTATCCACCACTCCTTCCAAACGAAAAGGATGCGTGAGGGCCGTACAAAAAAGATAGGGAAACTCCTGATCGCCCTCTTGCTCCACGCAGAGGCTCGGGGGCTCTTCCTGCATACACGCCGAGGCCCAGCAACCTGAACTCGCACTCGGGGGCTCGGCAAAACGCGATAAAGGGCACCGAGCTCGTTACGGTCCAGGGGTTCGAAGGTTGGGCCCCTGAGGGTCTCGACAGCCGCCCCAGGACAAATAGAGTCAGGGATGACTATGGGCGAGCCCGTACATGGCCGAGGCCCAAGCAAGCGACTGCTTGGGATGCCCTAAGTCGTGTCCGAGACCGGTAGGGAAGTCTCTGAATGGGATCCCACCGCAGGGAGGCACTGAGCCCCCGGGGCCAATCGAACAGCCCTAGGACCCACTAGAGAAGCCCTTTGGTACTTTTGGAGTGCGTCTCTAGACCACCAGCCGGCCCCTATCGAACGGGGCATAGGCCTCCACTTGGACTTACCCGATAATAGCTCACCGGAGGTGTCACTGCTCGCACCCACCAAGGGTAGCCTGGCATACTCCACCACTCCTTCCGAACAAAATGGATGCGTGAGGGCTGCACAAAAAAGACAGGGAAACTCCTGATCGCCCTCTTGTTCCGCGCAGAGGCTCGGGGGCTCTTCCTGTAAACAAGCCAAAACCCTGCGACCTGAACTCGCACTCAGGGGCTCGGCAAACGCGATAAAACCCCTCGCTCAACATGAGAAAATGCCCCTGGAGGAATAAATCCACTCCTCTAGGGCCTCGGGGGCTACACCCACGGGTGTGCTCACGCGCACCCACCGAGGCCTCGAGTACGAAACACCATCCCGCCAGGAGCTACCGCGAGCCAAGTCTCATCAAAACCTCAGGGAGAGCACTCACACTCTCCCCGAGGCTCAGGGGCTACTGTCGGGTACCATAAAAAGGGGTCCCCTAAGCAAGAACTGAAAAAATCGCTTAGACCTTGTAAAAATCAAAGCCAAGAGACAACCATCAGCAAACCCCCTCCTTGTCCGAGGCTCGGCTGGATCACCCGGCCCACCTCGGACAGTATCCCACCTCGCCCAAGGCCCCATAGGTAAGGCCTCAGACGAGATTCTGATTCTCCACCTCACTCGAGGCCCCACCCGTAAGGCCTCGGACGAGGTTCCGATTCTCTGCCTCGCTCGAGGCCCCACCTGTAAGGCCTCGGACGAGGTTCTGATTCTCCGCCTCGCTCGAGGCCCCGCCATAAGGCCTTGGACGAGGTTATGATTCTCCGCCTCGCTCGAGGCCCCGCCCGTAAGGCCTCGGACGAGGTTCTGATTCTCCGCCTCTCTCGAGGCCCCACCGTAAGGCCTCGGACGAGGTACCGATTCTCCGCCTCGCTCGAGACCTCGCCGTAAGGCCTCGGACGAGGTACCGATTCTCCGCCTCGCTCGAGGCCCCGCCCGTAAGGCCTCGGACGAGGTACCAATCCTCCGCCTCACTTGAGGCCCCGCACGTAAGGCCTCGGATGAGGTACCGATTCTCTGCCTCGCTCGAGACCCCGCACGTAAGGCCTCGGATGAGGTACCGATTCTCCGCCTCGCTCAAGGCCGGCTCGGCAGCTACCTCGTCACCGCCGCCTCGACCGGGATGTCACGTCCAACTAACGCGACCAACCACTCCCGCGACATCAGCCGAACGACAGCTCGACACAGCGGAGTGACCGATGAGATGGGAGTCGCATCAACACCATGCCGTCCAGGACAGGATGTGGCAGGGGTTACCGGTTGCTGTGCCCAGCACTGTGCCCATGACTGACACCCATGCGGCACTGTGCTGCCTAACCCCACCTGCTCCGAGGACAGTGCGGCGTGGAGAGTCATGTCTAGGTCCCTATAGCCTCAGAATCAGCATAAAAGACCAACCGCTCCCTCTGAGCCTCGGCTACCCACCTTCGCACTCCTGTAGCCTCGGGACTTGCGCCTGCCGAGCCCCCCCACAATGGTTTAGCCTCTGCACCGACGGGGCCTCGGCTCTCTATGCTGTCGACATATAGCGATTGGCACGTCGTCCACAGTCTGCGCCATGCCCTGCGTCAAGCCATCACAGGAGCCCCCACGTCGCACAGGATCGGGCGTGACCGGCGCGTCGCTCCAGTGCACCGAGGACAAGACCGCTCCATCGACCATGCCACCATAGTGACAAGCGCAGGGCTCAGACATACCGCCTTTGCTCACAAAATGCCACGTAGCAAACACATGTATCACCCCTATCCCCCCCTTCAACTATAAAATAGAGTGACTGGGGCCGTTTCTAGACATGGAGACTCACGCATAGACAGACGGACGTAGACTCAGATAGACACACACGGATGAACAACACATAATGCTCTGTAACTCACACTCCTCCGCATTGTAAGAGATCAGCATCTCAAGCAACCCACGCCGCTCCACACAGAGACCTGGGACTAGCTCCCTCTCTCGCCCAGCTTGTAAACCCCTACTACAAGCACCTCGGTACAAGGAATACAAGATCGCTCTCTCAGACTGGATGTAGGGCACCTATTGCCTAAACCAGTATAAACCTTGTGTCTCTTTGCATCACCATCCGGGATTAGGGGCACGCAGTACATTTTCACTAGTCGGTTGAGGACCCCCCGGTCCAAAACACCGACATGTTTGTTTTCTGATATCGTTTCTGTAATACCTCTGGTGTTAGATCTTGCTTAGTGCATAGATTAAGGCCTAAAAGAAATTAACAAAACAAGTTTTCGGGTGTTAAAAATTTTAAAACTCACGAGAAAGGATAATTAAATTATAGGTCTCATTTTTATGAAAAGAGAAGTGAACGGGATACTGCGAGTTAGTTCAATTAATGTGTAAACATGCTTATGAAATTCTAATAAGAAAAATAGGATAAGTTGTTTTAGATGTTTCGCATGAAAACAGTTTCTGTAAATGAAAATGTGACATAGCTTATAATTAGAAAGTGCCATTTTTGAAGAATTATAGTATGCAAAATACTTAAATAGTGCTTTAATATTTTGTTCCCACGAGTTAGTACGAAGTATGGACTAGGTCATGGCATGTTGTCTAGTTGAAATTGACGAAGTTCTGACCTTTTAAAAATTCAATCAAAGGTGTTAATGGTTGTTTAGTTCAAGCAGGACTCTCGTCCTTTCTAAGTCTGTAACGATAATCGATGATGCCATTTCGACATTTAAATTCCAACAAAAATGATTAAGCAATTTTTATAGGTTGAAGCACTATTGGTTGCCCCAAGGTGAGCACTTGAGCATAGTGTAGGTTATAGTCGTGTTAGGTGTTGCGATACTCTCGCAAAAATTGTTCGAACTTCGCTAAGAACGCGCTGCGAGTTATAATCTGGTGCTCGTTCACGAACCAGCGTTCAGCGCGACAAACCTAGATTGGCATGCTTCTATCTCCCCTTCTGGTTATCCTCTTCACATGTCGATCATTTCTTTGGAATGTTGGTACTATGGGCCTAGGGATAGGAGAGTTGATTGAGCCTCAAACATGATCGTTGACAGTTTTTCGTTCGTTTTAAAACTCGTGCGTAGCTCCCTATCGGACCATTCGGCTAGGAGTGCGCGGTCACCGTGTTGGCGCGCGCGTGGCCATAGGCTGGCGAGAGCTGACCTCGGTCTGGCCACGATGTGGCCGTGCCTTGGCTAGCTCTGGCTATGGCGTCTACTGCTGGCCGATGGCCTCGGCACTCCCCTCGGCCCCCGCTGCCACCAGGCCTGGCGTGGCCGTAGCCGCTCTCCACCGGGAGCAAGCGGTTATCGACCGTAATGCCATTCGCACACGCGTACAGGGAGGTGCCCTTGTCCATTGCAGTTCAATCACTGCAGCGCTCGCTCTCCACCACTCATCTCACCTACCTTGCCCCTGTCCAATGCGAGCGAGAGGATCGAGCCACTGTTGCATACTTCCCTCTCTACCTCACCCTCGCCCTCCGTCTCCTGGGTCTCTCCCATGCTCTGTTGCTCAAAAGCACATGGCATGGCCGCAGGGTCGAGCCTTGCGCTTCTCCCCTCCCAACCTGCCGAGCTCCTGCACTCCCCCCCCCCCCTCGTTCTTGCCGCACGCCAAGGCCACCATGGCGAGGGAAGCTCTTGCGGCCACCGCGTGCGTGGCCGGGCCACTGCCGGCTGTGCCCAGCCAAGCCACCACCACCACCACCTTCGCCTATTCCTCCTCTTCGCCTGGCACACCTTGGCTGAGTTGGAGATCATCAGAGCCGCCGCCGCCCCTGCTGTGCGTGCGTGTGGCCACGCCACCGCGGGCCAGCTCTAGGCAAGCCATGTCCTACCTGGGCACACGTGGGCGGCCCCCGCGACAACAACGCCCGCCGGTGAGCCGCCCCTTCGGTCGGGAATCGGCCGGCGCACTGCCTCCACTGCTCACTGCTCTACTCTGATTCAAGAGAAGGACCTCGGGTGAGAATAGAAACAAGTCCAAGGTTCCCAATGCAAATCCATGACTCATATGAATAGTGTTGCATAGTGTGTGTTGTACTGTGGGTTGGTTTAGTGAAATCCCAGGGCTTTAGCGCAAAGTGTTTGTCCTATTAGGCTTTTTCTTTTTCTTTTATGATTAAATCGGCTGAAACTTTGGAAAATCATAGTAATCAGTAGAAAAATCATAAAAAGGAAAATAAATATGTTTGGAATCCTTGTGACTAGCTCTATGCAATAGATATATTATGTCATGTGCTTTAGTATGAAGTTTTTCATGTAGGTGTAATCTAGCCTTTATGTTTATTTAATAAAGCATGTTGTATTAGTCCAAATGTAGTGAAATTTTTATGGTAGACTTGTGTGGATGTGTTTGTGCTATGGTAAAAGTTTCATGTTTAGTGGATGCTTAATTACTGAGTTATTGGTTTATCATGTGTCATATGCTTAATTGCAATTAGATCTTGATTATGTTGTAGTAATTAAATTGCTCGTTCGAAAATTATGATATTCACACAGTAGCTATGTTTAGTTATGGATGTGTGTTTAGTAGGTTGAATTGGCTTGTACTTGTGTGTTTTAATATATAAAAATACAAAGTTGCTTGATGACGATTAGCTACCCTAGTCACTCGACGACGTGTTGCTTGTCTTTTAGCATTTGTAAATGCTTGCGTGTATGCTTGTTTGATCGAAGCATGCATTGCATCTTTACATATCATAATAGGAACGATGATGGGTCATGGAACCAACTGGGTAGCTGGAAAGATGTTGCTATGGATCATGTCACGAAGATGGAATGCTAACTTTCGGTTATATTTGACCCAGGCAAGCCCCGGTGCATAACCCCTATTATTCTGCACTTTAATTTATGCTTGTGCATTAAGTTTAAGGAGTTGAATGAAACCCACTTGCATATATATATATATATGTATATATATATATATATATATATATGTGTGTGTGTGTGTGTGTGTATATATATATATCCTATGAGTTTTACTAGTATGACAGGATCGTGTAGATTGCTATTCTACAGGACTCCGGTAGAAGTCGAGTGATTGTCTGTCACTTGCGCGAGATAGGAAAGATATTGTTATTGCTATTATATTATTATCACCTGGAAAATATATATGAATAATAATTGGAGACCGGGCGGAATGGTACTTTGGATCTGGACTTGGTATGGCATTCGAGCTAGGCTCGGATTGCACTTGTTCCGCCTATGTCGGTTAAGGACCGCCTATTGCATTGGGTTCTAGGTAGGTCACAAACTTATTATCCTAAGCACATACTTGTTTATGGGAGTAGGGAAGGCTCATTGCTCTCTTGTCATGGGTTTTGGCTCTTTTCGAACAGACTGATGGGAGGCGGGGATGGTGGAGGTCTAAGCACCACACTGAGTTCGAGACTCAGGTGTGGGGGCTTGGAGTCTAAGTTTGGACGGGGACCTAGACCCCTTGATAGGAGAGTGGTGGGTTGGTCCTGCTTGTGCATGGGGTACAAGCGGGGCATGTGTTTCAGGATACCTAGCTGGGCACATTGATTCGTGAATCGCCGAGTAATCCGGTATGACTTGTCTGCAATCTAGCACCATAGTAAGAACTGAAACTTGGAAAGGATAAAATGGTTCTGATTGCTTGCCAGCTACTTGAAGGTAGCACAGGTGCTTACCTAGAATGGATAGTTAATGAACTAATGATAACTGCTAATAAAATTGAATATAAGGATGCACGCTTAGTAATGCCTCCTGCAGATGCAATAAATCCACAAGCCAGATATCCTTGCATATTCCTTAGAGTCTTTTTTTCCCTCCTAACGGGTAAGTCTTGTGGAGTACAATTGAGTACTCAGGGTTCATTCTATCCTGTGCAGGTAGCAGGAACATGTGGAGCTGACACTTTTGAGTGGAAACCTCGTGGTGGGCTCAGCGAGGATTTCCTTAACGTTGCGGACATAGAGTTTATTCGAAACTTTCACCCAAAATATTTTACAATGGAAAAACTTATAACCTGTTATGATGTATATAATGGATCATCATGTTAATCTTTAACTTGTCATTAAATGATTTTATTTTCGCTGAAACTCTGATCAAATGGGTATATTCCGTTGTTATAATCAATAAATATTATACTCTGATGTTGCATGGAAAGTGATGTAAGAAATGACTTAAGAATGTTGTAAGTTTTATTCTCTCATTTGTGATCCTAATGGAAAAATGTGGATTTTTGGGTTCTCCCTTGTGGTGTGCTCGATGGAACCACGTAATTTAGTGTCCTCCCTTGAGTACTTAGTGTCTAATGGAAGACAAGTACTCCTAGGAGGCATTAGATTAGGAAGTTCTGCCATAGGTGGTATCAGAGCATAAATGAGGAAATAAAGCTTCGAAACCTATTTCTAAATTAAAACTTGACAACAAATTCTTTTCAGAAAGTTAGGACGTTGCATGCGAAGTTATATAAGTAGCCCTATTACTATGGTTATGTATCCAGGATAGATGGCACTCTGCTGACTTAGGTAGGCGTAATCAAGTTTTCTGTAGGTACACTGACCCCGAGCAAAGTCCGATAGTATCGACTAGCTATAGGGAGAGAACGATGTGCCAAAAATCTAAGAACGGTTGCCCTATATGTTGGGAACAGTAGAAGGACGTATAGGACGTGCATTCATGCATGTCCTATTTGTGCATTGTAGTGCCCGTATTGCTTGCAGATATGCCATCCATAGGTGTCACGCGTGTCATATTGTGTACTACTGACCCGTCCTTGTTTCGGAGTTATTACTTCACTGTGACTTCATGCTCCATGTTCGCCTGTTGTTCACGCCTACCGTGACCAACGTCTCCCCATACTCTTTCCTGTGCTCTTGTCAGACCCTTGCCCTATAGTCATACTAGTCATTAATGGCCTCAGACATCGCTCGCCTCGGATGCGCGGAAAAATTCAATCGATTCGTTTGAAGTGGCCTGCGCAGGAATCTTCGTGGACTGCGCCAGGACCACTGACCGCTCTGCCATTATAAGCAGGGCCTGGTTTAGCCATTGGTACCACCACTCGGTGCACTTTAGCTCACCAAGCTTTTTCTTTTGAGCAATCTTTTCGCTTAGTCCTTCCTTGCAACTACCGCTAGGGATGGCAGGAGCCTAGGTTAGTAGTTACTGCCTGAACATGGAGGGTTTCCCTAAAATCCTGTAGGCCACCCTACAAAAGCTCGGAGTCAAAGGTCATCTCAAGTATGAGGGCCATGAGTATGAAAAGCATGGCACTGAGCGGTGTGAGGTTACCGTCTACATTGGGAAGAGTGAAGAGTTCCCCGACATCATTGAAGCCTGGAATGTGACCGCAACTGGGTTTCGCTTCATCGACACCGATCAGGTTGTGGCCCGCAAAGCCTCGCAGTACCTTTGCTAGATCTATGAAGAGCCCATTCCTCGTACCCCCATGAGGTTCTTTCCACCTTTGGAAAAGAATCAACGGGCATGGAGGGCTCACATGGAGGCTTTATAAGGGTAGGATTCGCAAGAAGACAGTCCAACCGTGGTGCACTTGACCATATACCTGCTTGCTCTAGATGAGCAGTATGATCGGCAAGCCTTGGAGCCGAGGAAGTGCCTTCGGCGAGCCGAGGAAGCCAAGATCTTTTCTAGGATGCTCAAGGTGCAGCTTTCTGAGGCGCATGCCAGTGCGGTAGCCACAGAGAGTCGTGAGACTGCCATGTTGGAAGCCCTAAAGGAGGTGGAAGATCGGCATGCCCATTAGTTGGGAGAGGCCTACCTTGTCACCAGGGCCAAGTGGAGGACACAGGCTGCTGAACAGTAGGATCCCTTGATCGTGGAGGGAATCCCTGTCCACCCGCTAGAAAGAAGGAGAACCGGTGTTGTAGTATCGCCAGCACCTCCACCCTTGGAAGTGTCAGAAGTAGAGCCTTTGCTTCCCCTCACTCAGCCACTGCCAAGAGAGGAGGCAGATCCATAGCCAGGGTGGTAGAAGAATCCACCGAGCCCGGGAATGAGGATATGTGGTTCGACAAAGTAGATTAGTTGCCTTGGGGAGATGTACCCATAGTTAGTAGTGTTTTTTATCGTTGTCCTCCAGTATTATAATCCTTCTGTTGTATTTTGCCATAGTTGTTGAGGTCATTCGATTGTATGGAAGTTGAACGATGTGTTGAGAATGAGAGAGTGAGTGCCTGTATGTTGTACCAGCGTAAGGATGTTCGGAATGTGCATTTTATTTATTTTGCTATGCTTATTGCGTCCATCCACCCTTAAGTCTTGTTAGATGTGCTTAGGGTTTTCAAGGGCGATGTTAAGTGGGTTACAAGAGAAGTTACCATTAAGATGCCAGCCGACCAGCCATGAGTGGATAACATAGGACACTGTATCAGCAAATTGTGGATGTCCCAGCAAAACACTTGAATCTTTTTAAATCAAATCCGTGTTGGATTTGAATTCCTTGTCCCTTGTTATGAAAGGAACTCTTGTTGTTTGAATCTTCCCTTGCAATACTCCTCTAATTCTATGGTCTATGACCCCACCGCCTTCGTTGCGTGTAAGTTGGTAATAGTTGCCTGGTTAATAGCTTATGGTGCCGCGACGAAACCGAGGGCCCCTATGGAACAACTGCCACATGTGACGCTGCTCGGCACATGCTGGTATCACGGTTGTTGACGAAGTACCTTTACCAAGTTACACTGCCGTGCCGCTTTTGCTATAGAATATTCCCCTTGAAAAATTCGGGTGTTCCAAACAGGAAATCCACAATGGGTTGATGCAATAGTGTTGAATCAAAGTAAGCAATAGAACATGGTTTTGGAGGAAGCACGTATATCGCGGTCTTAGTTCATACAAAAGGTTGGCGCATATGGTGAACAAGGAAGGGAAGGAAAAAGAAGAGCAACAAGGAAAAAGTTAGCCTTGGGTAGTAGGGAGTGCTTGGAAAAGTCTGAGTGGATGTCAAGTCCCAAGCACTATGCCCAGCTCTCCCACGCTATGCGCGCCGGGTCGATGTCACCGCGTGCCCCGCGGGCGCCGTCTATGTCGGGCCCATTAGCACCCTATTCTCGCATGGCCGCCACATCGTGTCGTACTCACCATCCTCGTGTACGGTACACTTCCCCTCCTGTTGGCTCTCGATCCCACGCCCTCATCCCCGTACTGGACCCCTCCTTTTTTCCCTCTTCTTTTCTTATTTTGAGGACATGGTCGCCGCACGCCTTTCTTGCCGAGCGAATCCCCAGCTCCTCTCCTCTCCTTATCCTCCCTCCACCCGCTCAAGCAGGCAGCGCCCCATTGCCAACTTTATCCCCATAGTGTGAACCATTAGTGCCTCTCATCCCCACCGTCTCCACTTCTGGTGCACTGCCCCCATCCCCGTTCGCCACTATAAGATGCCCTTGCTCTCCTCCTTCATCCCCATTCCTCTCGAATCCGAAGTAGAGCTACGAGATCCAGTCATCATTGTGGAACCAGGTTCGTCAGTCAGAGGTGATTGTGTAATCTGAGAAGGGATCTAGTTTTTGAAGAAGTTCAAGTCCCCTTGGTTAGTTTGGTCTTAGGGTTCATGATGTTTGACTTTTCAGTCTCTTGTTTTTGGATCCATTGGACATACTCCTGAGAGGCATTAGATTAGGTGGTTCTGCCATAGTTTCACACCTGATCAGAGCAGCAATTGTTATAAAATCTAACATGTCCCGCACGTTGGCAGGTTCAGTCGTTAGCACAAAAAGGCAACCAGAGTTCATGCCAGCGATGACTAACATTTAAGCTTTGAACAAAAAACTTGTAATAAGAACCGCCTTCGTTGCGTGTAAGTTGTAATAGTTGCCTAGTTAATAGCTTATGGTGCCGCGATGAAATAGAGGGCCCCTGTGGAATAGCTGCCACATGTGATGCTGCTTGGCACGCGCTGGTATCGAGGTTGTTGATGAAGTACCATTACCAAGTTACACCGCCGTACCGCTTTTGCTACAGAATATTCCTCTTGAAAAATTCAGGTGTTCCAAACAGGAATTCCACAACGGGTTGATGCAATAGTGTTCAATCAAAGTAAACAATAGAATGTGGTTTTGGAGGAAGCACGTATATCGCGGTCTTGGTTCATAGAAAAGGTTGGCGCATATGGTGAACAAGGAAGGGAAGGAAAAAGAAGAGCAACAAGGAAAAAGTTATCCTCGGGTAGTAGGGAGTTCTTGGAAAAGTCTAAGCGGACATCAAGTCCCAAGCACTGTGCCCAACTCGCCCACGCTACACACGCCAAGTCGATGTCACCGCGTGCCTCGCGGACGCCGCCTGTGTCGGGCCCATTAGCGCCCTGTTCTCGTATGGCCGCCACATCGTGCCGCACTCACCGTCCTCATGTAGTATATGCTTCCCCTCCTATCAGCTCTCAATCCCACGCCCTCGTCCCCATACCACACCAATCTGCTTTCCCCTCTTCTTTTCTTATTTTGGGGACACGATCGCCGCATGCCTTTCCTGCCGAGCGAATCCCCTCCTCTCCTCTCCTTATCCTCCCTCCGCCCGCTCACGCAGGCAGCGCCCCATTGTCGACTTTATCCCCACAGCATGAACCATTAGTGCCTCCCATCCCCGTCATCTCCACTTTCGGTGCACTGCGCCCCATCCCCATTCGCCACTATAAGATGCCCTTGCTCTCCTCCTTCATACCCATTCCTCTCGAATCCAAAGCAGAGCTACGAGATCCATTCATCATTATGGAACCAGGTTCGTCAGTCAGAGGTGATTGTGTAATCTGAGAAGGGATCTGGTTTTCGAAGAAGTTCAAGTCCCCTTGGTTAGTCTAGTCTTAGGGTTCACGATGTTTGACTTTTCAGTCTCCTGTTTTTGGATCTGTTGGACATACTCCTGAGAGGCATTAGACTAGGCGGTTCTGCCATTGTTTCACACCTGATCAGAGCGGCAATTGTTATAATATCTAACATGTCCCACACATTGGCAGGTTCAGTCGTTAGCACAAAAAGGCAACCAGAGTTCGTGCCAACAATGACTAACATTTAAGCTTTGAACAAAAAAAATTGTAATAAGAACCACCTTCGTTGCGTGTAAGTTGGTAATAGTTGCCTGGTTAATAGCTTATGGTGCCACGATGAAACTGAGGGCCCCTGTGGAATAGCTGCCATATATGACGCTGCTCGGCACACGCTGGTATCGAGGTTGTTGATGAAGTACCTTTACCAAGTTACATCGCCGTACCGCTTTTGCTATAGAATATTCCTCTTGAAAAAATTGGGTGTTCCAAATGGGAAATCCACAACGGGTTGATGCAATAGTGTTCAATCAAAGTAAACAATAGAACGTGGTTTTGGAGGAAGCACATATATCGCGGTCTTGGTTCATACAAAAGGTTGGCGCATATGGTGAACAAGGAAGGGAAGGAAAAAGAAGAGCAACAAGGAAAAAGTTAGCCTCGGGTAGTAGGGAGTGCATGGAAAAGTCTGAGCGGATGTCAAGTCCCAAGCACTGTGCCTAGCTCGCCCACGCTACACGCGCTGGGTCGATGTCACCGCGTGCCCCGCGGACGCCGTCTGTGTCGGGCCCATTAGCACCCTATTCTCGCATGGCTGCCACATCATGCTGCACTCACCATCCTCGTGTACTGTACGCTTCCCCGCCTATCGGCTCTCGATCCCACGCCCTCATCCCCATACTGGACCCCTCATTTTTCTCCTCTTCTTTTCTTATTTTGGGGACATGGTCGCCGCACGCCTTTCCCGCCGAGCGAATCCTCTCCTCTCCTTATCCTCCCTCTGCCCGCTCGCGTAGGCAGCGCCCCATTGCCGACTTTATCCCCACAGTGTGAACCGTTAGTGCCTCCCATCCCCGCCATCTCCAGTTTCGGTGCACTGCGACCCATCACCGTTCGCCACTATAAGATGCCCTTGCTCTCCTCCTTCATCCCCATTCCTCTCGAATCCGAAGCAGAGCTACGAGATCTAGTCATCATTGTGGAACCAGGTTCGTCAGTTAGAGGTGATTGTGTAATCTGAGAAGGGATCTGGTTTTCAAAGAAGTTCAAGTCCCCTTGGTTAGTCTAGTCTTAGGGTTCACGATGTTTGACTTTTCAGTCTCCTATTTTTGGATCTGTTGGACATACTCCTGAGAGGCATTAGATTAGGCGGTTCTGCCACAGTTTCACACCTGATCAGAGCAGCAATTGTTATAACATCTAACATGTCCCGCACATTGGCAGGTTTAGTCGTTAGCACAAAAAGGCAACCAGAGTTCGTGCCAACAATGACTAACATTTAAGCTTTGAACAAAAAAAATTGTAATAAGAACCACCTTCGTTGCGTGTAAGTTGGTAATAGTTGCCTGGTTAATAGCTTATGGTGCCACGATGAAACTGAGGGCCCCTGTGGAATAGCTGCCATATATGACGCTGCTCGACACACGCTGGTATCGAGGTTGTTGATGAAGTACCTTTACCAAGTTACACCGCCGTACCGCTTTTGCTATAGAATATTCCTCTTGAAAAATTTGGGTGTTCCAAATGGGAAATCCACAACGGGTTGATGCAATAGTGTTCAATCAAAGTAAACAATAGAACGTGGTTTTGGAGGAAGCACGTATATCGCGGTCTCGGTTCATACAAAAGGTTGGCGCATATGGTGAACAAGGAAGGGAAGGAAAATGAAGAGCAACAAGGAAAAAGTTAGCCTCGGGTAGTAGGGAGTGCTTGGAAAAGTCTGAGCAGATGTCAAGTCCCAAGCACTGTGCCTAGCTCGTCCACGCTACACGCGCCGGGTCGATGTCACTGCGTGCCCCGCGGACGCCGTCTATGTCGGGCCCATTAGCACCCTATTCTCGCATGGCCGCCACATCGTGCTGCACTCACCGTCCTCGTGTACTGTACGCTTCCCCTCCTATCGGCTCTCGATCCCACGCCCTCATCCCCATACCAGACCCCTCATTTTTCTCCTCTTCTTTTCTTATTTTGGGGACATGGTCGCCGCATGCCTTTCTCGCCGAGCGAATCCCCTCCTCTCCTCTCCTTATCCTCCCTCCGCCTGCTCGCGCCGGCAGCGCCCCATTGCCGACTTTATCCCCACAGCGTGAACCGTTAGTGCCTCCCATCCCCGCCATCTCCACTTTTGGTGCACTGCACCCCATCACCGTTCGCCACTATAAGATGCCCTTGCTCTCCTCCTTCATCCCCATTCCTCTCGAATCCAAAGCAGAGCTACGAGATCTAGTCGTCATTGTGGAACCAGGTTCGTCAGTCAGAGGTGATTGTGTAATCTGAGAAGGGATCTGGTTTTCGAAGAAGTTCAAGTCCCCTTGGTTAGTCTGGTCTTAGGGTTCAAGATGTTTGACTTTTCATTCTCCTGTTTTTGGATCTGTTGGACATACTCCTGAGAGGCATTAGATTAGGCGGTTCTACCACAGTTTCACACCTGATCAGAGCAGCAATTGTTATAAAATCTAACATGTCCCGCACGTTGGTCGGTTCAGTCGTTAGCACAAAATGGCAACCAGAGTTCGTGCCAGCGATGACTAACATTTAAGCTTTGGACAAAAAATTTGTAATAAGAACCGCCTTCGTTGCGTGTAAGTGGTAATAGTTGCCTGGTTAATAGCTTATGGTGCCACGATAAAACCGAGGGCCGCTATGGAATAGCTGCCACATGTGACGCTGCTCGGCACGTACTGGTATCGAGGTTGTTGATGAAGTACCTTTACCAAGTTACACCGTCGTACCGCTTTTGCTGCAGAATATTCCTCTTGAACAATTCGGGTGTTCCAAACGTAAAATCCACAACGGGTTGATGCAATAGTGTTCAATCAAAGTAAACAATAAAACATGGTTTTGGAGGAAGCACGTATATCGTGGTCTCGGTTCATACAAAGGGTTGGCGCATATGGTGAACAAGGAAGGGAAGGAAAAAGAAGAGCAACAAGGAAAAAGTTAGCCTCGGGTAGTAGGGAGTGCTTGGAAAAGTCTGAGCGGACGTCAAGTCCCAAGCACTGTGCCCAGCTCGCCCACGCTACACGCGTTGGGTCGATGTCACCGCGTGCCCCGCGGACGCCGTCTGTGTCGGGCCCATTAGCACCCTGTTCTCGCATGGCCGCCACATCGTGTCGCACTCACCGTCCTTGTGTACTGTACGCTTCCCCTCCTGTCGGCTCTCGATCCCACACCCTCATCCCCATACCGGATCCCTCCTTTTTCCCCTCTTCTTTTCTTATTTTGGGGACACGGTCGCCGCACATCTTTCCCGCCGAGCGAATCCCCTCCTCTCGTCTCCTTATCCTCCCATCGCCCGCTCGCACAGGCAGCGCCCCATTGCTGACTTTATCCCCACAGCATGAACCGTTAGTACCTCCCATCCCCGTCGTCTCCACTTCTGGTGCACTGCGCCCCATGCCCGTTCGCCACTATAAGATGCCCTTGCTCTCCTCCTTCATCCCCATTCCTCTCGAATCCGAAGCAGAGCTACGAGATCCAGTCGTCATTGTAGAACCAGGTTCATCAGTCAGAGGTGATTGTGTAATCTGAAAAGGGATCTGGTTTTCGAAGAAGTTCAAGTTCCCTTGGTTAGTCTGGTCTTAGGGTTCATGATGTTTGACTTTTCAGTCTCCTGTTTTTGGATCTGTTGGACATACTCCTGAGAGGCATTAGATTAGGCGGTTCTGCCATAGTTTCACACCTAATCAGAGCGACAATTGTTATAAAATCTGACATGTCCTGCACATTGGCAGGTTCAGTCGTTAGCACAAAAAGGCAACCAGAGTTCGTGCCAGCGATGACTAACATTTAAGCTTTGAACAAAAAACTTGTAATAAGAAAAATATCTCATTGAACATTCATTTATATGCCATTTCATTGGACGTGCTTGTTAGGAATTTAGGCATTTTCATGTTTAATTTAATTCAAAAAATCCATAGCAAATTGGTGACAATATGTATGTGCACGTGAGGGATATTACTACTTGCACTAGTAGCAGATATGAACATGAACGACATACAGATCATAGCGAAAAATATATTGAATTTAAGAAATTCAAGAATAGAATTATACCCAGCGGAGGGACCCATGTTCAAGGCACCGGCGGCTCCACGTGCACTAGTCTGCGTTGCTCGATGTCGCGAACCACAGTCGATGCAGGACGAGATTCGCAGTGCCGTCCCTCGAACGTCCACCAGGAAGAAGATGATCTGAGGAGGAGAAAGAAGATGACGCCCACTAGGAAGATGAAGACGACCTGAGGAAGTTAGCGAGCGGTCGCGGAGACGCTCCCCAAAAACCCGATCGCCCGCATACCCAAGCAGATGTCGTAGATGCTGACGACGGTTTCGGAGGCTGCTCTCCCAACTCTCTGTGTGCGCAGAGGATTGGGTCGGAGATAATCGAGAGCAACTCAACAGAAAGAACGATGGTGCTGGATGTTGTGTCTCGTTTTCGCGGCTGAAGGCGAGTACACCATTCTTATTGTCGTGGAAGGTGGAAGGTGAAGTGTAGACAAGATAAACCTGGACGTCATGAAATACTCATGAATTACTAGTAACTGCTGATATGAATATGAGAGTTACCCGTAACTATAGCCATAACCATAGGAGTTATCATTAACTGGAGCCATAATCATATGAGTTACTACTAATTAACCGCAACCATAAACACGACCGTTATAAATTCAGCCATCAACTACATTTAGTCCACCATTTTATTGCACCAAGAATTTAATATCGCCTTAGAATTTATTTGATTTAACTATGAGGTTGATTAAAACCCACTTGAGTCTGCTCGCAGGAGAGAATTCAGGCATCCGTGGCTTCTCCTTGTGCGGACATGTGGCCTCAACTGTTTTGCAGAAAAGCCCTTCGTGTCCATGGAAGGCCTGTTCGGCTGGTATTAAAGGCGGCTGATAAGCCGGTTGAAGCCGTTTTGTTGTGAGAGAAAAATACTGTAGATTCTAGCTGATAAGCCGGCTGATAAGTTCAAGCGAACAGGCCCAACTCGCGATCCAGTTTGGTTGTGATATACAGTGTTCACGTTCAGTTATTTTCCACGTAACCCCCTGTTGTACAAGATATTTCAACGTTCTAGTCATTTTTATGAAAAAAAACTCTCGCAGGCAGTTTTGCAAAGGACACCCCCTGTCCGCCTCAAGCCCCCGGACTCTTAGCTTCCCATTCATTTTCCTCTCCACCCCACCGCACCTCGCTGCTCGCCTCGCATCTCCTGACGCCGCTGTCACTCAACCATGGGGAGCCGAGCGAGGTCAGCGTGCGCAGATCGGGAAGAGCTCGTCGGACTTCTCGGCGTCTCTGCTCGCCACCCCGACGCCGGCCTCCGACAATGTAGGCTTCGAGGGGATCTCCTGCGATGAGGACAATGGCGACGCTGACCTCCTGACGGTGGAGAGGATCTTTGTGCGAGTGCGAGGTGGGCAACTTATCCTCCAGGAATGTCAAATCAGATCTACTATCGTGTGCAGCTTCAGTCTCCGCCGTCCGAGCTCCAGATCCCCTTCCCGTCGCCCTTACCCACCCAGCCTGTGCTTCTACAGTTCGGAGGTGCTGGCCGTTCTGGTTTGGGGTTTCCATGTGTTGTCATGGACTCAGACTCAGACAGAGAGAGAAAGAGTCAGAGGCCACCATCAGATAGCAGGTACGTACGGTTGTAGATTATGTTAGGTTAATCTTTGGACTACCACCATTGAACATTGCGTTTTTACAATCACTCTGTTGGGGGGAACTTCTGCATCTTTCTAATGGCTCTGGTCCAAATATGAATGCTGGTGTTACCTTAGTGGCTGGATGCTTCTGATAATTTTTCCATATGCATATATGCTAACAGGAGGAAACCGATGACAACTAGGAGAGCAGGATGATGGCGTCAAATTCAACTGTGATTTTGATGGAGATGTGAGATTCCTTCTGAGCCTCCTTCTCTCCTGTTGACATATGTGTTCCTAGATTTTTTTTCACCGAGTGTTTAAGTGCCTATGCCCTTCTCTGGATCTGCATAAGAACCTGGTATCTCTATCCTCTATTGGACTTTGTTCAGTCCCATGGCTCTGCTCTTACTATCCATCAAAACAGTTGTATCCAATTCACTGGTTTGTGAAATTGGTTTCGACCTAAACTTATTAAGAAACTATCTGTAGCAAACTAATATATTAGATTTGGATTTTTGTAACAGTATTTCAAAAGAAAGTGTTAACCTGTTATTGCTTCCCGGTTATTGGAGGTTTATTTGTTCTGTATCCGACAAATGAGGCTTTATCAGTTTTCCGTGCTTGAATTTATCAGTAGGTTAGCATTTCTTCATTCGTGGTTCTGTTGTTGCTAGGTGGCTCTCTGTACCCTCCAGTTTTATCTTATGTTTTGCTGTTTTTCTTACATGATTGTACCAACTCACTTGTATATGTCCATACTCATCAAAGCATGTAGTGTTTATGCATGATTCCACATATTTTATCTTATGTTGTTGCTAGGATTATCACAAAAGGCAAACTTAGAAAAAGTTCTAAAGAAATACAGTATGCAAAATTGTAAGCCTTCACCTGCTCCCATAGTCAACGATGATAGATTTGGGGAATTCCAATGTCCCAGGAACCAATATAAGATCGATCAAATGAAAGCGGTTCCATATGTTTCAGCTATTGAAAGTTTACAGTATGCGCAAATGTGTACACGCCCTGACTTAGTGTTGGTTACCAGGTTACTTGGCAGATATCAGAGTAATCCAGGAATAGAACACTGGAGACTGGTAAAGAAAGTTTTGCGTTACTTGCAAGGCATAAAAGGCCTCATACTAATGTACAGAAGATCTGATTCCCTACACATAGAGGGGTATACAGATTCAGATTATGCGGGAGATGATAGAAAGTCCACGTCATGATATATATTTACTCTCGCGGGAGGAGCTATATCATGGAAAAGTTCCAAGCAGACCGTCACTACACCGTCTACGATGTATTCCGAGTTTGTAGCGTGTTATGAGGCCACGGGGCAGGTGAATTAGCTGAAGAAGTTCATGTCCGGGTTGAAAGTGGTAGACGACATACATAAACCACTCAAGTTATACTGCGATAATAATCCAGCAGTTTGTTATGCTTGCAACAATAAGTCAAGTTGTGCTGCCAAACACATTTACATAAAGTATTATGTTGTGAAAGACAAAGTCTGAGATCATATAATTAGTCTTGAGCACATAAGTATAGAAAAGATGCTCGTGGATCCGCTTACAAAAGGCTTACCACCTAACGTGTCCAAAGAACACTTAGCCAGCATGGGTTTAAGGAAAAGCCTATGATTCCTGGACAATAAGAGTCTAGTTGAGAATCTGTTTCAAAATAAAGAGGTGCATTGTAGCTGTTAATCTAATGGCACTGACCGTGACCATGAGGCACGCTCTATGCACTGATCTGTGATGGAATGGAAAAAAGATAAAGTAAGTTAAGTTTAAGTAATAAGATGAGATCAAGGGGGAGATTGTTAGTGTTGATCACTCTAACTCGGCACAACGGCCGAGTTGGGCCTTGACCTCGCACCCTGATCGGGAGTGCTCAACCCTACATGGTTGGTGAGCCTCCGTTGCACTGCGCTATAAAGAGAGGTGGGGCCGGCG
Source organism: Miscanthus floridulus (assembly GCF_019320115.1). NCBI lineage: Eukaryota > Viridiplantae > Streptophyta > Magnoliopsida > Poales > Poaceae > Miscanthus > Miscanthus floridulus. The sequence goes on from NC_089598.1 coordinate 5,786,592, forward strand.
GCTCACAGTACGAGGTTCACCATGAGCCGCCACACCCACCGACAAAACCTAACCCGATCTAGTGAGGGGCGCAGCTAGCGACGGGAAGCACCATCACCGGGACACCGTCGTCGTTGGACCACTTCACCGCTACACCGCCACTGGAGCGCCACCTCTTCACTGCCCTCTCTACCGACGCGATGGACGGTTCCAGCTCCACCAAACCCCCCGATGGTCGGTATCTCTGCTTCCCTCTCCCTCTTGGATCTCGTAGTCCATGTTCTAGGGCATGTTTATCCTATTCTAGTCAAGTCAGCACCCCTAAATCTACATCTAATGATTCTGTAATTTTAACAGGCTTAGATAGGAGTACAAGTGCACCATTGCATATATGTATATGTATATATATATATATATATATATATATATATATATATATATATATATATATATATATATATATATATATATATATATATATATATATTGAAAGAAGACTATTCGCAAACTGTGGCAAATGACAAATTTCCGGAATTTTAATGGTTATCTATGTCTGTCAGACACTGAGGGAGCATGTCCGTCTGGCCAACTTTTTGCACACAGAATCATGCATTTGCTTGCTGCTTCCCGCCCTTTTAATTTGTGCTGCATTTTGTTTCATCGATCTCTCGTGTCCAGATCCGAAACGAATGGAAATTGAATTGAATGCCTATTTCTTGTAATCCTATTTTGGAAGAAGTGGCAGGGAGCAGGTAAATGCATGCATGTGTTTCCCTTTTACAAAACGTATGCATGCCTTGGATAGTTAACTAAGATGATTAAGCTGCCATTGCCAAGTCATAGCGACTACTTTCTCAAGAACAACACAGGCATGCAGGTGCTAATTAGTTAGTCGGACAATACCAGAAACCACTAATACCCAAAACCACTGAACATGAACCCTGGGTTCAGATACACATTTTTTTTAGATAAAGGATAGTTTATATCCGGCTTCATCTACCAAGGTAGAATCAGATCAAATGCAGTGCACTACGTGCTACGACATGCATCAAGTGCTTCTTAATCTACTGCAAAAATGTGTGGCGACTGTTAGATAATTAGACATTTTCATGGTCAATTTAATCCAGAAATAAAACATGAGCAGGTTCGTGATGACATATATGTGTATGTGTATATCTCTGACAAGCGCTACAGCATGCAAATAAGATATACTGATCGATACAGTAAGCACGTAAATTACTGTAATCACATAGATAAGAGTGTACCCAGCGGAGGGTCCCATGCCGAGGGCATCGGGAGCTCTATTCGCACCAGACATAGTGCGTTACTCGAAGTCGTGGACCACAGTCCATGCAGGAAGGTGTTCGCAGTGCAGTTCCACGAACGGTCACCAGGAAGATGACGGGTTCCGCGAGCGATCACCAGGAAGAAGACGTCGGATGAGCGGAGACACGAAGAGACGGTAACTAGCGCAATGAACTCGCCTCCACCATCAAGGAGAGAAACTCCCATAATTATGTGGATTAAGTGGCAAAACCTGGCCACGCCCGTCCGCTCGCTTGCCGCCTGCCACGCCCACGCCCCGGCCGGCGACTGCGCACGCGCGCGTGTGGCACTCATTTGTCCTTTTCTCAGCTTCTCAATTAAGATGGATAATTTCCAACCAAATAAGCTGAGTTAACGTTCAGTCAAAATCCCGTACGGTATTAAACCATACAACGCTTAATGTTATATACCATAGAGTTTTATTTGAATTATTAAATATTATACGGGCCAAGCCCATAATATATGTCTCCAAATTAGGCAACAAGACCTGCACCTTAATTAGCTAGACAATCTCCTTGCCAAGGAATCTGCTCATTTGAAGAAAAACAAATTGCCATAAACAATTGGTCTGTGTTTGATTAAGGATCGACCTGCAGCTAATGGGAATCCCTGAACTTTGTTTGACTAATGACATGACCAGCAGGTGCAAATAACTTAACTAGTAGGCTGACATACACCACCTTTCCAAGGGTGACATCATTGTGATTTATGCACCTAGCTGGCCACTGTGCATGTGCCCACTGGTATATATCTGTTACTTCGCTCCTCATCTTCCTGAGACTGAAAGATTGTTTAATCCCACCATTTGCAATAACAATGGCTATTGTAGGAGGCCGACAAGCCCCCCCCCCCCCCCCCCCCCCCCCCCCCCCCACACACACACACCACACAGTACATACCCAAATTGCAATAATGTTTCATTCATTCAGTCCAATTTTAATTTGCCGCAATTTAAATTAATTATGCAGATTGATAATAGTATAGCTATTACTCTTTGATGTGTTTAGTTTTGAATTTTGCTGTCCTGGCACCAGTTTATGCATGCATGAACCCTTTGACCGGTCAGGGTTCACTAGCAGCCAAGAGCCAACACATATTTTAGCGATGTGGATAATACTATACGCAGTACGTTTTATATCACTAAAAAGGTTTCCAAGTTTCAGACAGACTGATTGATGATGTACTCCATGTCAATGCCAGTTTGGTTCAGAAAGGTTTCATATTCATCTGGGAGAGAATTTATTTGCGTATATTCATCAGACAGACACATAGACTTGCCTAAGCTAGAGGCCTGCTAGATCGAGCTCGACTGTTGACTGTTCTTCCATACCAATGCAGTAGGAGTTTACTCCTGTTGTCTAGGCTGGATCACAGCTTGCTTGCTAAGTACGCGCTTTGTCGATAAAACCTCTCACGTTTGCTCGGCCGCTCTCAATAATTGCAGTATATATATAAGCCTAAAGCTGTAGTAAATGATACTCTTAAGACTTGCAGATGCATATATATGTAGTATGTATGTATCCAGCTTGAAGCAGCTCATCTCTAAGCATAATCAATTCATCATTATTAGTATCTCCTGCACTCTAAGCTATGGATTGATAGGCTATATATATCTGCCATGTTGTCTTTGTTTAGAGGATTGTCATGCTAGCTATATATATAGAGTAGAACTTGCAAGTACAAAATTTGAGCAAGGACTTTTCAAACAATGCGACAAAGCAAGGAGTTGACTTTGTTAATCAATTGACCATTATTCAAGAGTTTACTGGAGTGTATGGTTCCGCCTACTAAAATTTAGTCCATGTTACATCGAATGTTTGGACACATACATGGAGTATTAAACGTAGACTAATTATAAAACTAATTGCACAGATCGAGACTAATTGACGAGATGAATCTATTAAGCCTAATTAAACTTATGTTTAGTCTTTCTAATTAGTTCCTAAATACCCGATGTGACATATACTAAACTTTAGTCCCTAGATCCAAACACCACGTATAGGTGGGCACGAACACCTGATTGGCTTATGACTGCGCAAATGGAAATTATGTAGAATATATAACACCCATAGTTGTATTGCTAACTACTCTAATCCCATGTGCACTAACCTGGCCGTACATATTATGACATGTTCTTCCTCCTAGCCCTAGCCACGGACGATCTGATCTAGTCATATTTGACAAACTAACTGATCTGCCGACTGAGACCGTGGCTAGGGATGGAAGCAGAGAATTCACAATCAGTGACCAGGACCTCATGGTTTCACATTTGTTTGTTCTACCATAACACATCATAAAATGATGAAAGAACATGGCACAGTACATCGCTCTTTAATTATTTCATCCCCCAATTTCTTCGTTCCACAAGATGGCATGGATTTGCTTCGAACGAACGACGTAGTAGCTAGCTAGGTCACATATATAGCAGCTAAGCTAGTATATATAATCTTGTGACCGTGGTGAAGAAACTTTCCTCATTAACGAGCGAATACGGAATTGAACAAGTAACGAAGTAAAACATAATACATGCATATAGTACATAGATTATGTATGTGCCTGCTGCTTTCATTCCTACTGTGACATTAATTCTAGAGAGACATGCATCTTGAGAGAGAGAGAGAGAGAGAGAGAGAGAGAGAGAGAGAGAGAGAGAGAGAGGAGATGAATTGTGATTCTACGGCTAGGTTTAATTTGTACCATATACTCTACGACTACATTTAGGTATTGTTTGGCAAAGCTCTAGCGCTACGAAATCCATGGATTTCATAGAGCTAGATGTCTGTAGCTCTAGAAAATCCTAGGTTTAGAGCTGTAGACGTGTCAAAAGCATTTACCTGATTCATTTGGTTTATAGTTTAGATTAAATATAAATATTTTAACCATATACTCCCTACGTCCCATTATATAAGTCGTAACCACCTCTGGTTTAAAGACCACGAAACGCATTTAATTATCTCTCTCAACACTATTATTACTACATTAATGTAAGTGTGTCTAGAGAGAACACGTGTTATATTATTATGAGACATGAATAAAAAGTGGTTAAGCCTTATATACTAGAACAGAGGGAGCATTAATCTACGCCGGGCAGCACTACTCAGTGTTTTCCTCTCACAACAAATCAACATAAGCAACAGCATAAATCAAATTTTAGGCAAACGAACAGGGCCTAATCTATACACTAGAGAGAGATCTAGCGTGGATATATGTCAGCTGCTGCCGAGCTAGAGGAGGTGGTTGGTCGGCGAATGAACTATGACTGTCGACAAAAGATGCTCGGCAGTCTTCCGATGTGTATCCCACAAAGGTAGATTGATCGATAGAGGTGCGCGTCATTGAGAACAAGAAAGCAACAGAGACACAAGAGTTAGACAGGTTCGGGCCGTCAGCGCGACGTAATACCCTACTCCTGTGGTCTGTTGGATTGTATTGGCTATCGTATGCCATTGCGTGTGTCTGGAGGGGGTCCCTGCCCGCCTTATATAGTTTGGGGCAGGGTTACAAGTCGGTTAGATCTAGGAGACAACCGAAAAGTAATAACAGATTACAGAAATCATGGGATCGAGCATATCCTAACAGATATCGTAGTATCTTCAGGATATCTTCCCGATGTCTTGCGGGGCACGCCGAGCAGCGTCGTGCTCTGCAAGGCTTCGTCTTATGGGTTGAACCGCCCCTGGGAGCGCAGCCCATGTTGTCTGTCGTGGGTATCCAGGGTCGTACCCCCACAGCTAGTCCCCCAGCGCCTTGTATCCGCTGTGCAACGCCGTCTTGAGCTTATTCGAGTAGGTGCGAACAAAGCCGAGCAATCAGACTCATGGTCCGACCACCGTAATGAGTCGCCGAGCAGTTGTGGACTGTAGCCAACCAGCTTAACTGTCTGACCGAGCACGAGCTTTCCCAAATAAGGCTTGCCAAAAGGATGTAAGGACCTCAAGATCAAAATCAAAAAAATTTCGCTGTGAACCAAGTGTGCCCACTTAGAGTCCGACTACGAGAAAGGGAGATAATCATCTTCAACTTTAGGAGGCACGGAGTCTTTCAAATTAGAGAAAACACACTCACCGCAAGGTGAAGTGTGCCCACTTAGTCCCCGAGTCTGACAGTAGGTGATGTGGTCACGTGGTGTCAGGGTCAGAAACAATAGTAACCAGGAGAAAAGTCCTCAGTATGGCGAGAAACCGAATCATAATGAAGACGTAGTCCCCGAGACTGCTGGAAGATTAAGAAAAAAATCTTGTAGTAGGATCAAAGAAGTTTAATGAGAGCTTGTCAACATCATCTGCCATGTACTTATCAAGACTCCGAACGTGCTACCTAAGATCAGCACCCTGATCCAAGCAGCATGGAACAACTTGATAGCATGCCGATAAGACGTAGCAAGATCCGACCACCGAGGGAGTCGCCAGCTTAGCTGGCGACGCTTGCACGAAGAATGCGAGCACCAAGGAGTCCCCGGCGTAGCTAGTGACGCTTGCACGAAGAATCCGAGCACCGAGGAGTCCTCGGCGTAGCTGGCGACGCTTGCACGAAGAATCCAAGCACCGAGGAGTCCCTGGCGTAGTTGGCGATGCTTGCACGAAGAATCCGAGCACCGAGGAGTCTCCGGCGTAGCTGGTGATGCTTGCACAAAGAATCCGAGCACCGAGGAGTCCCCGGCGTAGCTGGCGATGAAGCCCATACGATGAGCAGTCCAACCAACTGGTCGGCGACGAAGTGAACGCCGAGCAGGAGTGAGCGCCAAGCAGTCGGACCAGTTGGTTGGCAATGAAGTCCGTCTGATAGGTGGTCCGACCACTCGGACGATGACCATCTTGTCCGGTTCCTGAGCGTAAGCTCGTTGACCGAGCCGTGCCCCTACGAAACAAATGTGTAGAATTGGTAGTAAAAATAAAATATATGAACTCCTGAGAAGAATCAGCAATTGTGAGAAAATAGCGTATGTAGCTCGGCGATCAGTTAGTGTGAACACTTAGTGTTATTCTGAAGATGTGTTTATATTTAATATAAACCGTTCGACCAGTTAGTGTGTAGCTGAGTCTTCAACCCTAGCTAGCCTGTTAACCATAACGTGGAGCACGGAGCCCGTGTGCATGTAAGAAGAACAAAGCATCGCCAAAGAGCCATTGCCGACCACCCGTAACGCAGAGGACAGACGCTCGTGCACATGTAGGAAGAAGCCGGAGACATGTCCGTCTCTAGGGACATCCTAGCGTCAACATAATTGTTCGGGGATTTGCCTTATGCTTAGCTGTATGTCATCTTTAAGATGGTATACATGAAAGAAAATCGTTTGGAGAACAAACATGGAGAAAACAGCTTGGAGAAACATCATGACGATATATGAAGATTGGAGAATATTTAGAAGAATATTAAAGCGTGACTTAGCTTTAGACAGAACATCTAGTCGGTGACGTATGGCATTATCTGGTCGGCATGTACGAAATTGCCCGGCCCTCGAGCTTTCCGAACTGTCATCATGGTGGCAGTCATGGTTGTCACACTACTATAGAATGGACTTGTTGTCCCGAGCGGTAACGGCCTTTAGTCCCGGTTACCGCGCCGGGACAACGATCCCGGAACTAAAGGTGCCACCTTTAGTCCCGGGTCATCGAGCCGGGATTAAAGAGGGACCTTTAGTCCCGGTTGGTGTTACCAACCGGGACTAAAGGGCCTCCAGCCGAGCAAACGTGGCCGCACCCTTTAGTCCCGGTTGGTAACCCCAACCGGGACTAAAGGTTCCTTTTCTTTTTCTTTTTTTTTAATTTGTTTTCAGTTCAGTTACACGTATTTGTTTAATATATAATATGTTTTTATGTACGTATTCTACGCTGCTAATATAAATACACGCACACATATAATTACATCTAATTCTCATCTCGAGCATTATTATATTCGAATAAAGTATGAACCTATATATATTATACATATATATATGTATATATACAACACTTTCATAATCTTGTTCTCGAAAATAACGATATCAATAAACATTTAATTTACATTATTTACTCCTTAGGATCAAAGTAGAACTCGCCGTTGGGATTTAGCACTTTTTCTAGAAGATATCCTGCTATTGACTCCTGAACTGCTTTCAGATGATCTTTTTGCATGACCCTTCGTTTCAACCATTCAGTCTTGCATTTGAAATAAAAGGAAAAGTATTAATACATATATATATATATATATTCATTTAAAAATAAATAAAAAATTGATATATACGTACTCTGAGGACATCTTTAGGAGTTCTTCTTATGTGCGCAGTGATAAATTCACAAACGTAGTATCCACACAAGTTATTATCTGGTTCCTGCCGCAAACACCACTGTACGAGAAGAAGATTATTCTCATCATCTCACACGTAAATTGAAGTACGATATAGTAATTAAACACGTGGGGAAGTGTATATAGTACAACTTACTGGTATTTCAACTACATTAAGTGGTGCCTTGCAATCCTTGCGATGTTGCTGAATAAACTCTTTCCAAACCCTATGCGACCAATAATATACGATCGTTAATAAATTATGGCAAAGTCTATTCAATAATAGTTGTGCGCGAGAGATCGAAATTACCCCTGGATAATGTCTATCATATCTTGGTATAGTGTCCACTCTTTTCTCAACGAGTCAAAGATTACTAACCGACTTGAGTTTAACTCAATGACAATGAGTATCCAGTGAAACCTGTATTGGTTTATACACACACGTACATGCATATAAGTTATATTGATATTACATAAAATGTGTAGACTACATTATTATTAACACTTACTCAAAGTTGTACGGGAAAAGTATTGTTGTCTTGTCGTGCTGCTTCACGAAGAACATCATGATATTCTCCTGTGCTTCAGATACCCACCGCTCCTTGACAATAATACCGGTTTTGAATACGATATAAGGATCAATGAAGCCAACACTGGTGTCTTGTATTCTTTGGAGCTCTGACATCTGGAATCTGTATATAAATATAAGTTACATGTGAGGATAATTATATACACGTACGCATGGAAGTGAGTTTATTAAATAAAAGTAAGAATCACTTACAAACAAAAGGAGCTAATGATTGATTTGTCCAGAGCGTCCAAGTGGAATAGTTGATGCAATTCTTCGAAACTAATATGTAAGATGTCATCGCCACGGAAGTAATGATGGTCTCTAAATCTGACAAAGATCCACTGCTCACCCCTGCCACACGCCTGCATGTACCACTTGTTGAGCAAGTACATTTGCGTACCCAATTCATTCAGAGCCGCAGGGTTGTACAGACTTTTGCCATATTTATAAGTCTTCCAGGTATCAACTTCCAGGTTCTGGATTGGAGCTTTGCCCGTCAATTGATCCAAGGTTAAACCAGTATCTTTAAAAAAGCATTAAGGGCTTGAACCGACACTTCTCCAGAGTTGTCTGGTCGATAGACTTCTATGTTGGAACCATATTCATTAGCAACAACAAGATTTTGCATTGGTTGCTTCTGTTGTCCGAGCTGTGGGACATCCTTCCCTGATGCTCTTTTCCTTTTCTTACCTGCATCATGTGACTTCACGAGGGAGCGGTCATAGTCTGATAGTGGCGAAGGCTTACGAAGTTCAATCATCTTTTTCTTGTGAGCATCGACCTTCTGCCTCAGCACCTCTCGTGGTAGGTAAAAGTACGGCTTCTCCTTAAGCTTCGCTTGACTCTTGTTTTTGGTATCTATAAAAAATCTTTCACTTTTTTGTCTTCTTCAGCTGCTATTTGCTCATCAGTCTTTTCAGGAAGTATTTCTTGAGAAATAACTCTTTTTCTCGGGGTCTTCTTTGTCGCCGGGACCTTAGACGTCTTTATAGTGCGTCGCTGTGGAGGGGGTGGGGGCGGTGTTGGAGACCGGCGTGGAGGCGATGTGGCCGGTGTTGGTGGAGATCGGCGTGGAGGCGTTGGAGATCGTTGTGGAGGTGGTGGGGCCGGTGTAGGAGTTGGAGATCGTTGTGGAGGCGATGGGGCCGGTGTAGGAGTTGGCGATCGCCGTGGGGATGAAGTCGTCTCGCCCCCTGCAACGCTGTGATGAGATGGGGAATGAATGATTAGGCTAGGCTGGGGGGAGACCCTGCTACAAAAACAAGTTGTGTGTCAATTATTTTTGAAGCCAATAGAAAATTAATGGAAAATAATATTTCATTCACTTTCATTCATACCTAGGGTGAGGTAGGGGAAGCGGTGGCGCCCCAGGAATGATGATGAAGCGTTTGCGCCATTGAATAAATGTCTTCTCTGCTTCTCCTAGTGTCTTCTCCCCATCACCGCCTTCAATGTCAAGAGGAACATTGCTGTAACCTTTGAGCACTCTATCGACCGAGACGCTAGCATATCCAGGTTGAATAACTGACCCATGGATTCTTGGTGTCTTTGTTCGGTCTATTGGAGATACAACCCCGACAGCCACCATGATTGATGCATTATTACCATCTGGAATGTGCAGGTCACATGTTGTTAGAGGCTCGGTAAAGTCATCAATAGGGAAGCGTAACCCAGCATCGTCTTGAATAACTGGCAGCTCCGTAGAAGCACAACTGCTTTTCATCTGACCAACGGGGCTAATGGTGACTCCCGGCATTGATTGCGATTGCATTTGACTCATTGCTAGCTGCACTTGCCTCTTGATCTCCTCCTGCATTCTTGCCTCAAGAGATTTTTCTCGTTCACGTGATTCAAGCAATGCTTGTCGTGACTCATCAACAAATTGCTCCAATGCACGGATTCGTTCTGCCTCCTCATCCTTCTTTCTCTGGCGGCTTCTGTAGGTATCCTTGTCTACTGGGAATGCGTGTAGCCATGGAACCGCCCTATAGCCTCTTGTTTGACCACCATGTTTGGGATTCTCTAGGGCATATGTCAATTCATCCTTCTCTCTGTTGGGTTTGAAAACACCACTATCAGCTTCTTCCCTAGCACGAGCTAGTCTCTGTGTTGCTCTCTCAATTTTTTGGTCGAAAATTAGCTTGCCAGTGTCTGGGTCTAGGCTTCCCCCATGAGCGTAGAACCAATTCTTCGCGCGTTGAGGCCAGTTCTTCTCTATTGTTTCAGGTATGATTCCCTTGGCAGTAATCTCTGCTTCTAGGTTCTGCCACTTGGGAATAGCACTCCTATAACCACCTGATCCCATGCGATGATGGTATTGCTTCTGTCGGGCATTCTGCCGATTCCTCATCACACGTTCCTCACTGTCTTGAGATGTCTTGTATTCTACGAAGGCATCCCAATGGGACTCCAACTTGACAAACGCCTTAGCATTGAAATTCGGCGTAGCATTCTTCAAGATAAACTTTTTATACAATGTCTTCTTCCAACTCTGGAACAATGTTGCCATCTTCTTCATTGTCCAATCCCTCACTAGCTCCTTCAAAGCATCATCTACTTGTAATGTGAAATGCTGAGTGATATCTCTCCAAGCTAGGTTCTTGTCACGATCAGATACAAAACTAACATTAGGAGCGAATATCTTCTGCTTCCATTCACGAGCACTAACTGGGATCCTATCCCTTACAATGAACCCACATTGATTGACATATGTCTGAGCATGTGGTCCCAATGGTTTGCCGGTGTCGGTGTCAAATTCTGATATTATGAAACGGCCCTCTAATGGCTTTTTTGGCCCTCGGACTTTCTAACTTTTGTCGGTGGTTGATGTAGATCCAGAGACCGGCTACATGAGTAGAAACACAACGATTAACAACAAATATACGTACGCATGCATCTATAAGAGATGATAGATAATCGAATATACCTTGCCAGTATTTTCTTGCGCGACAATTTGTTGATCTTCAACCACCGGCATATTCAGGATATCCTCATAATCAGCAAAGTACTGACTCGTGTCATCTACATCCACATTGGTGCCGGCGTTGATAATATCCGCCATTATGTCATCACTCAAGTTATCATCCAGAGCAGCCATTTGTATCTTCAAGATAACACATAGATAGAATTACTATGGTACATAACATAAGTACATGTGATAACACATATAGAATTACTAAATCCAATTAAATATAATAACACATAATATTTCATAAGGATAAACAATAATAAGGTATAGGCTTTGGAATCGAATCAAAAACACTTTGGATCCAAAAACATGGAAATAAGTACATGTATATATATACACATATAATGATACAATATATTTTCTCTCTCTCTCAACACATAGAAATAAGTGCATATGTCTATATCTCTAGATATGCATGTGATACACATAGAATGTCTCTCTAGATACAATTTTCTCTCTCTCTCAACACATGAAAATAAGTACATGTATATATACATATAGAAATAATTAAGTACATATGTATACATATAGAATCTCTCTCTAGATATAATATATATAGAGAGATATATAGAATATATAATTACTAAATCCAATTAAATAAATCTAACATGAAATTAGATAAACTAGTAATAGATAATACATTTTAATCTAACATATATCAAAAACTATCTAAAAAACTATCTAAATAAAATACTAATTAAATTTTAATACATTTAATCTAATATATCAAAAACTACCTAAGAAATAACTAAAAAACTAACAATAATAAACTACTAATTAAAATTTAATACATTTTAATCTAACATACAGCCGAGACTTTGTAAAAAAATCTAAAAAGCATGGCCGATCGAGAGCATGCAGCAGATCAAGCAGAGTACACTCGACGGAGGCCGTACGGTGGGTGCGCGGGAAGCGTCGGCGACGGAGGGTGTGGTCAGGTGCGGCGGCGGAGACGGGATGCGGCGTTGCGGGCCGGGAGAATGGCGCGGCTGGGCAGGGGTAGACGACTGCGGCGCGGCACAGACGAGCTCGACGACGGCGGATGGCGCGACCGGGTGGGGCTGAGCGACGGAGGCGAGATCGAAGATGAACAGAACAGACGTTCGATATATATAGGCCGGGACCCTTTAGTCCCGACTGGTAACACCAGTCGGGACTAAAGGACATTTAGTCCCGGCTGGTAAGACCAACCGGGACTAAAGGGTTGGATCTTTAGTCCCGGTTGGTCTTACCAGCCGGGACTAAATGTCCTTCAGTCCCAGTTGGTGTTACCAGCCGGGACTAAAGGTATTTTTGGGCGGGCACCGAAATTGCCACCAACCCTTTAGTCCCGGTTCTTGGTCCGGGCCGGGACTGAAGGCCTGAAAATTTTGGCAACCCGCCAGCATAATTGGAAAGGCCTGGGATTTTGATTTTGTTTAATACTAGGTTAATCAATTAATTCCATAGCAACTTCAATACTTTGCAATATTTATTTTAATAAATACTATTGATTAACTAATTATTTATTGTAAATAGGAAAATTTTGTAACCTAAAGTTTTTAATTTCTTTTATGAATATAGAATATAAATGTTACTAATACTAAGTATTTTGTTAATGCAAAAATATATTTGTAACTTAAAATTAATAAAACTAATATTATTCGATAGGAAATTTATTATCACATTATTGTAACGTCAATGTTTCAATTTTGTCTCGGTTTTTGACCAAAATTAATAGGAAATTTTTGTTGAACCTATAAAAATAAAGAAAATATAGTATTTTTTGTTTTACAGCTTTCTCAAATGAAAAAATGGCCTATATAAGGATTGTAGATATTGATGAGCTTAACAAACTTGGTATTCAAAACTTTTCAATTTGAAGTCATTTAGAGTTCATAATACTAGAGTCAAAGTGTTGTTTTTTCATTTGACCAAATTTGACTTGGTCAAACTTGCTCAAATGAGACACTAAATGACCTCAGATGAAAAAACTCTGAATACCAAGTTTGATCATCTCAGCAAGATCTACAATTGTTACATAGCTTATTTTCCTATTTGAGAAATTTTTATCAAACACTAGTCACAACTTCTTGAATCTCATATAGACTTTCTAAAACTATGTCACACACTTGTGAAATTTGAACTACATTTTGTTCAAGCTTTCTCAAATGAAAAAATGGCCTATATAAGGATTGTAGATATTGATGAGCTTAACAAACTTGGTATTCAAAACTTTTCAATTTGAGACAATCTAGGGTCCCGAAAACTAGTTTGTAGGCGTTGAAATTTAAAAATCACAAATTTGAACCATCCAAACTTTCTCAAATGGAAAGTTGACCAAAACAACAATTGTAGATATTTTTGAGTTTAACAAACTTTTTATTCAAAACTTTTCAATTTAAAGTCATTTAGAGTTCATAATACTAGAGTTAAAGTGTTGTTTTTTCATTTGACCAAATTTGACTTGGTCAAACTTGCTCAAATGAGACACTAAATGACCTCAGATGAAAAAACTCTGAATACCAAGTTTGATCATCTCAGCAAGATCTAGAATTGTTACATAACTCATTTTCCCATTTGAGAAATTTTTATCAAACACTAGTCACAACTTCTTGAATCTCATAGACTTTCTAAAACTATGTCACACACTTGTGAAATTTGAACTACATTTTGTTCAAGCTTTCTCAAATGAAAAAATGGCCTATATAAGGATTGTAGATATTGATGAGCTTAACAAACTTGGTATTCAAAACTTTTCAATTTGAGACAATCTAGGGTCCTGAAAACTAGTTTGTAGGCGTTGAAATTTAAAAATCACAAATTTGAACCGTCCAAACTTTCTCAAATGGAAAGTTGACCAAAACAACAATTGTAGATCTTTTTGAGTTTAACAAACTTGGTCAAACTTGCTCAAATGAGACACTAAATGACCTCAGATGAAAAAACAATTGTGAAGTCATAACATATTATATAATATCCGTCTCTAAAACATAATATATTAAACATGCATCGTTGTATCATGCGGGCACAACAGTGAATTTCTTCTTGACGTATGACCCTTGGTTATGATGTTGTCGTAACCATGGAGTGTCTTCATCATTTAACATGATGTTTGGATCTTTCTTCACTATGAAGGGTGGAATTCGAACATTTCTTTCGTAATCTTCTGATATGTCTGACTTGTCTTCAATTCCCACTATATTTATTTTCCCAGAAAGAACTATGTGGCGCTTTGGCTCATTGATCATTGAGCTGATGTCTTTATTTTTTCCTCTCTTTGATTTTGTAGACATGTCTTTCACATAGAACACCTGACTCACATCGGCAGCAAGGACGAATGGTTCGTCTTTGTACCCAATATTGTTGAGGTTCACTGTTGTCATTCCATACTCTTTGTCGACTGTTACCCCTCCTCCGGTCAGCTTCACCCATTGGCACTGGAACAAAGGGACTTTAACATTAGGTGCGTAGTCTAGTTCCCATATATCTTCTATGCGGCCATAATATGTTTGTATATTCCCATTTGGATCTGTGCCATCTATGCGAACACCACTATTTTGATTGGTGCTCCTTTTATCTTGGGCAACTGTGTAAAATGTATTCCCATTTATCTCGTACCCTTGGTACATGAGGATATGCCATGATGGTTGCCTAGCCAATAAATACAGTTGCTCATCAATATTGTCATCGTCTTGATATTCTTTTCGCAACCAACCACCGAAACTTTCCATGTGCTGACGCCTAATCCAAGCTTCAGTCTTCCCTAGAAACTTGGATCGTAAGAACTCCTTATGTATCTCGATGTACGGATGCACCAATGATGAGTTCTGAAGAACTGTGTAGTGTGCTTTATTGAAATAATCGTCTTCCATGCCAATATATGTTTTCTTCCCTAAAGTTCCTTTACCACTGAGTCTCCCCTCGTGTCGCGATTCAGGAACGCCAATCGGGGCAAGGTCAGGAATAAAGTCAACACAGAACTCAATGACCTCCTCTGTTCCATAGCCCTGGGCGATGCTTCCTTCAGGCTTAGAACGGACTTTCATATATTTCTTCAAGACTCCCATAAACCTCTCGAAGGAGAACATGTTATGTAAGAACATAGGTCCAAGAATACTAATCCCCTTCACCAAATGAACTAGGAGGTGTGTCATGATATTAAAGAAGGATGGAGGGAACACCAACTCAAAGCTCACAAGACATTGAACCACATCATTCTATAGAGTAGCTAGTTCCACTGGATTGATTGCCTTCTGAGAAATTGCATTGAGGAATGCACATAGCTTCACGGTGGCTAGACGTACATGTGGAGGTAGAATTCCTCTTAAAGCAACTAGAAGCAATTACGTCATAAGCACGTGGCAGTCGTGGGACTTTAAGTTTAGGAATTTCTTATCTGGCACATTTATTATACCCTTTATATTGGAGGAGAATCCCGATGGGACCTTGATGTTGCTTAGACATTCGAACATGCTATCCCTCTCTTCTTTGCTAAGCGTATAGCTAGCAGGACTTAAGTAATGACGTCCATCATCTGTCTTCTCTGGATGAAGGTTGTCTCGTTCTTTCATGCCCTGCAAGTCCTGACGTGCTTCAAGTGAATCCTTTGGCTTCCCGTACACACCCATGAATCCTAACAGGTTCACACAAAGATTATTTGTCAGGTGCATCACGTCGATTACGTTGCTGACCTCTAGGACTTGCCAATAGGGTAGCTCCCAAAAGATGGACTTCTTCTTCCACATGGGTGCGTGCCCCTTAGCATCTTTGGGAACAGATTTGCTGCCTTGTCCCTTTCCAAATACTACTTTCACATCCTTGACCATTGCAAGTACATCTTCCCCGGTTCGGTTATGAGGCTTCTTCCGATGGTCTGGCTTACCTTTAAAATGCTTACCTTTCTTTCTTACTTGGTGATTCAAAGGAAGGAATCGACGATAGCCAAGGTACACGACCTTTCGACATCTTTTCAAATATATACTGTCAAGGTCATCAAAACAATGTGTGCATGCATTATATCCTTTGTTTGTCTGACCTGAAAGATTACTTAAAGCAGGCCAATCATTGATTGTTACGAACAACATTGCTCGTAGGTCAAAGTGTTCTTGTTTGTACTCATCCCAGACACGTACACCTGGTTTGTTCCATAAAACTAGAAGTTCTTCAACTAATAGCTTCAGATAGACATCAATGTCGTTGCCAGGTTGCCTCGGACCTTGGATGAGGATCAGCATCATAATGAACTTCCGCTTCATGCATAACCATGGAGGAAGGTTGTAGATACATAGAGTAACTGGCCAAGTGCTATGACTAGTGCTCTGCTCCCCAAAAGGATTCATACCATCTGTACTTAAGGTGAACCTTAAGTTTCTAGCCTCATTTGCAAACTCTGGAAATTCCCTATCTATCGCTCTCCACTGGGACCCATCAGCTGGGTGTCTCAGCATATTGTCTACCTTACGGTCTTCTTTATGCCACCGCAACAACTTTGCATGGTCTTTATTTCTGAACAAACGTTTTAAGCGTGGTATTATAGGAGCATACCACATAACCTTGGCAGGGATTTTCTTTCTAGGACGTTGTTCACCCTCGACGTCACCAGGATCATCGCACCTGATCTTATACCACGATGCTTTACATACCGGGCATTCATCCAAATTGTTGTATTCATTGCCATGGTAGAGGATGCAGTCATTAGGACATGCATGTATCTTCTGGATTTTTAATCCCAATGGGCAGACAACCTTTTTTGCTTCGTACGTAGTGGTAGGTAATTCATTTGGCTTTGGAAGCATCTTCTTTATGAGGTTCAATAAATTCCCAAATGCCTTGTCGGATATACCATTCTTTGCCTTCCACTGTAGCAATTCTAGTGTTGTACCCAACTTTTTTTGCCCCTCTTCGGCCGTCGGGTATAGCAACTTCCTATGATCCTCAAGCATGCGCTCGAACTTAACTTTCTCTTTTTCACTTTCCAATTCTTGTTGTGCATCACGAATGGCATCGCCAAGAGCATCACCGAGATCATCTTCTACCGCTATCTCTTCTTCATCTCCCCCCATTGTAGTATCATCAAAGGCACCATACTGAGCAATAATGTCATCAATGTCTAAATCTTCTCCTTCACCTTCTTCCATCATTACCCCGCTTTCTTCATGCTTAGTCCAACATATATAGTTTGACATGAAACCTGACTTAAGCAAATGTGAATGAAGACTCATTGAGCTTGAATATTCCTTTAAATTCTTACATAGGGCACATGGACAGCACATGAAACCATCCCGCTTCTTTGCCTCGGCCACACATAAGAAATAGTGCAAGCCCTCAATAAAGTCTTGGGAGCGGCGATCGGCATTGTACATCCAATGGTGTGACATAATCTGTATTACATGACAAATTATGAAAACCTTGAACATAATTAAGTATTTTATTACACAACATAAATGACACACACACGGTTGATTAATTAACTAAGCCTGGCTACAACGTAAGCAATCCCAACTATCACTAAACAAACTAAAACTACAATGCACTTCAGTAACATAATTATTTCATGATCGTACGCAACTAAAACAGACAAATCATTCTTCTGTTGAATATCAATAAGCTTCTCCTGCTGGCTCACTGACTCATCAGCAGCAGCCGCTACCTCAAGCGCACCCAAATTCTGCACGTATGTAGCATAATCTTCCTCCCAGTACCAACCATCGCATCCATTGCCCTCCCACTGAAATTAAAGCCAAAAAATATTTAGTCAAAAATATTCAAGAAAAGCAGGTCAATTAGCTATAAATAAAAAATGCGTAAGAAACTCACATCGCGATCCGGGCACTTGTAGAAAACACGACCCTTGTTGGGTCCCTGTCTCTTGACTCGGTACTCCATCACAATCTTCTGCTTACACTTGCCGCAGATAATGAGAGGGAGTTCTGGCCTCAGTCGTTTCGCAACCGAACGAGAGGCTGAGGATCCGGTACCAGTTGTCATCTACTTTCTATACTTATTTTTGCAAACTAGTGTAAATTTCATATTTTCTAAAATGATATATTTAAGCTAAACTAGTACGGATTTCACATGTTTCAATAAATAACCATCCGTACTAGTTGACCTTGCTTACGTGATCATCTCGGCCAGTATTTCTCCACCGGACGGCACCGTACTTGGCCAAGGAAGAGCTCCGATTCTACGAGAAAGGGAACACGGTCTTTCACGACCGTTGTCGCTCTCCCTCGTAGAATCAAAGTTCCTCCTTGACGTTCGTTACCGCTCGGCAGAGAACATGTTAGCCGAGGTGAACACGGTCCGCAAGTTCAACTAGTACGGATTTTCTATAATTTTCTAACTATTTACTAAGTTTTTCATTTCATGGAAAATTTAATTCTAAAAAAAAGGCATGATTTCTAAGTAGTTCATTTCATGGAAAAAATAATTCTAAGTGACCTGCTCGATATCAGCAAGCTCGCGGACGTTTAGGTTGCCGAGGATAGTAACATTTGTAGATGACATTTATAGGTCTGAAGTTATCAAATATCCATCAAATTATAGCTCAAAAACATGTTTCAATAAATAACCATCCGTACTAGTTGACCTTGCTTACGTGATCAAATCGGCGAGCATTTCTCCACCGGACGGCACCGTACTTGGTCAAGGAAGAGCTCCGATTCTACGAGAAAGGGAACACGGTCTTCCACGACCGTTGCCGCTCTCCTTCATAGAATCAAAGCTCCTCCTTGACGTCCGTTACCGCTCGGTAGAGAACATGCTCGCCGACCTGAACACGGTCCGCAAGTTCAACTAGTACGGATTTTCTACAATTTTCTAACCATTTTCTAAGTTTTTCATTTCATGGAAATTTTAATTCTAAAAAATAAAAGGCATGATTTCTAAGTATTTCATTTCATGGAAAAAATAATTCAAAGTGACCTGCTCGATATCGGCGAGCTCGTGGGCGTTTAGGTTGCCGAGGATAGTAACATTTGTAGATGACATTTGTAGGTCTGAAGTTATCAAATATCCATCAAATTATAGCTCAAAAACATGTTTCAATAAATAACCATCCGTGCTAGTTGACCTTGCTTACGTGATCATCTCGCGAGTATTTCTCCACCGGACGGCACCGTACTTGGCCAAGGAAGAGCTCCGATTCTATGAGAAAGGGAACACGGTCTTCCACGACCGTTGCCGCTCTCCCTCGTAGAATCAAAGCTCCTCCTTGACGTCCGTTACCGCTCGGCAGAGAACATGCTCGCCGAGATGAACACGGTCCGCAAGTTCAACTAGTACGGATTTTCTACAATTTTCTAACATTTTTCTAAGTTTTTCATTTCATGGAAAAATTAATTCTAAGATCACGTAAGCCACCGGGGACGAGGATGGCGCGTGCTCGACGAGCGAGGCGTGATTTTGATGAACTAATTTAACTTTTGTTTATCCAAACATATGTGCAAATCATCATGTGATTTTGAGCTAAAAATAACATATAAAATCATAATAAAGTCCATCATATAAAGTTACACATGCATCTACATCGCAAAATGAGATAAGCTACTGACAAAACATAAGAGGATTAAGTTTGTTACCTCCAAAATCGAAGAGCAACACCAATGGAGGGGGAGAGAGCAAGAACAACAGCGAGCTGAAGAACAGAGGCAGTGAGTTTGAATGGAATGGCTCGGGCTCGGGGAGGAAGAAATGAGCTGAATTATAGACCGGGATAATTAGTCCCGGTTAGGGGTCCAAACCGGGACTAAAGATTAATCTTTATTCCCGGGGCATCACCCAAACCGGGACTAAAAGTAAACCTTTAGTCCTGGAGGCAAAAAAATGCCGATGCTAATGCTAAATTGGGACATCGTTCTAAAGTCTGTTCTCTAGTAGTGTCACGGCGCCGTTCTTCGCGGCGATCATCATTGAGACACGGCAGGTGGTCGGAGCGAATAGTCTGGGCGATGTCGTCCTTATGTTACTGGTCGGTGACGTGGGTAGCTTGTTTAGCGGCCCACTTGATGGCTCGGACGGTTCGTTTGACAGCTCGGATGGATATGCGGAGTCGTAGGCGAACAGATGTAATCAGAGCCTAACGGGGTCAATCCATGTGGGGAGACGAAGTCCTTCGACGTGTCCAACTAAAACGTAGTCGTGCTTATGCACCAAGACGAGAACACGAGCGCAGCGAAATTGTCTGTGAGAGCGTCGAAAGTAGATGCATGTATACTTGCAAGTACTCGTGGCTTGCATGATGATCTAGCTAGCTTGGCTATGCAAGTCATCAATTTCCTGAGTATTTGCTATTGGCTTGCATATCCGATTGTGGATCCTTGTTCGCGTTGATGCAGACATGCAGATGGCCAGCGCCGCCTATCGTTGCGTGCCGAGATTGCCGACTCGAATCTGCTTGGTCCGAGCTTTAATTCCACGAGGGACGTACGTATCTGAATTAGAAATTGACAAGCAGCCCAACCGAGATCTTGTCAATCTAGATGCACGCACGGTGCCGCTGCCGCCAAGGCCCGACAATCGGTACTGCGAGTCCCATTGCTTCGCTGTTAAGCTTGATCAATCACACGATCACACTGAACGTCGGGGGATGTCGTTGAGTTGCCGTCCTATATAGTAGATTGATTCCGTCGCCGGCAAAAATCATGGTGGAATTGAGGTTCGCTATCTTGTTCACCACGAGATCAGCATGTATATCCCTACACTTCCAAATGTCGATAAAAGATGTTCGGTAGTCCTTCAAGTGGTATCCCATGAAGGTAGATTGATCGGCAGAGGTGCGCGTAATCGAGAACAAGAAGGTAACAAAGACACAAGAGTTAGACAGGTTCGGGCCGTCAGCACTTGAATTGTATTGGCTATCGTATGATATTGCGTGTGTCTGTAGAGGTGCCTACCCGCCTTATATAGTCTGGGAGACAGGGTTATAAGTCGGTTAGATCTAGAAGATAACTGAAAAGTAATAACATATCACATGAATTATGTGATCGAACGTATCCTAACAGATCTCGTAGTATCTTCAGGATATCTTTTCGATGTCTTGCGGAGCACGTCGAGCAGCGCCGTAAGATCTTATGGGCTGGACCGTGCCTGGAGCGCAGCCTCCGGGGTCGTACCCCACGATGACAAAAAAAAAAGCCTGTTGACCCGACCCAACGAAGCCCTCTGCAGTCTCTTGCCCCCTCGCAATTGATAAACGACGACGAACAAGCTGGAGTACCCTATAGGTGTACCTACGGTCAAGGTCAACGAAGCGTAGGTGGTGCGGTCCGGTCCATGCAGGCCGTTGGATTCAAAGCCGACAACGGATACGAATTGCTTGGCAACCGATCGATCGCGATCCATCATCCATGGCGTGCATGCAGAAAAGTCAGAGACCCTAGCAGGTCCAAATGCTTCTTCGTTCTCCTTCCGTATAAATTCAGATCAGACGAGACAGCGGTGGATTCATCATCCATCAGCTAGCTAGCTACCAGATATATATCTACAGCTGGATCGATCCAGTGCACTGCATCTGCATCATCGATCGCTTGGCTTGCATGCAGATGGCCCTGACGCTCGCACCGGAGCCGGCGGCGGTGGCGGGCGGCGGAGGAAGAGTCGGCGACGTCGACTACAGCCACAGCCACAGCCATGGCAGCAGCAGCGGCAAGCGCGAGCGCATGTTCGAGAAGGTGGTGACGCCGAGCGACGTGGGGAAGCTGAACCGGCTGGTGGTGCCGAAGCAGTTCGCGGAGCGGCACCTGCCGCTGCGCGGCGCGGCGGCCAGGTCGCGGGGCACGGTGCTGTGCTTCCACGACGCGCGCGGCGGCGGGACGGCGTGGCGGTTCCGCTACTCGTACTGGAGCAGCAGCCAGAGCTACGTGATGACCAAGGGCTGGAACCGCTACGTCCGGGACAAGCGCCTGGCGGCCGGGGACACCGTCGCCTTCTGCCGCGACGGCACAAGGCTCTTCATCGACTGCCGCCGGCGGAGGAGCAGTCGTACCGGGGAACAGGGCGCGGTGCCGCCTGCGGTCGTCGTCCCGGCGGCGATGCTCGGCGTGCCGCCGACGACAGGGCACCACCAGCAGCAGAAGCAGGGCTTGGTCATCTTCTCCGGCCAGCACCAGCACCAGCACCAGCAGGCGGAGCCGCGGAGGAGGCGATGACGGTCGTGGAAGCAGCTGCAGCAGCAGAAGCGGAGGACGACGAGGAGGCGCAGGGGCGGTGGCTCCGGCTGTTCGGCGTCAACCTGCTGGAGCTTCGTGCCGATCCGGTGCTGCTTGATCTGCAACTTTGACGACGACGTACATTAATTATATTGGATGAGAGAACGAACTGGCTTCGACTCTTGCTTGTAGCATTAATTACTGTAGCTAGCTAGCATGCATGCACTCGATCGAGAGGGCAGTGTTTGCACCCAATTAATTCCCAATTGGAGCAGTAGTTGGGTAAACACTCTCAACTCGAATGCATGGGTTGCAGAAGCCAGAAATTAATAACATTTAAATTTAAATTACAGGGATTGGAATGGTGGTTGTAGCCCAGGAAGGAACGAGGAACGTCCTCCATCTCCATCTCCATGCCCGCGCGTTGACCATTATATACTCCTCCTCTCCACAGTCCTCACTCATTCGTCTCTCTTGACACGTAGATCCAATTCTTCTCCGTGCTCGGCAGCGCTGCGACTCCCTCAGTGGCCGAATCATCTTGGCGATTCATTTGGGGTCGGCCCAATCATCTTGCAAATGGGAGGGCCCGGCTAAACTGTGGAGGGTTCAATCATCTTGCAAATAGCAGAAGACAACACTTGCCACCTCATTTTAAGTGGGCCCCACGTTTCCTCAGAAAAAGTCGGCCCCACCTGCAAGTGATTTTAATTTACTATTCTTTCTTCTCTTCTTTCCCGTCCATTCTTCTACCTCTCGGCTCCTATTTTCCACCCTCACGGCCTTCTAGTGCGCCACCGTCCTCCGTCGCCGAAGGCCTCTGCTGCTGCAGATCGTAGCCGGACGGAGTCCGCCCAGCCGCGCTCAGGTCCGGTCCTGCCACTCCATGTGCCATCGAAGTCCGCACCGACGGACCACCTAGTCTCGCTTGGGTCCGGCCCACCGCACCAGGCGCCACTGACCGTGATGCCGGCCTTCGTCCTCGTGCTGTGTGTTTTGAGAGAGAAAGAGAAAGAGATAGAGGGAGCGAGACAAGAACAGACGGAGGACAGTGGGGAGATAGATAGAACGAGCAGGGTGTGAGCGATAGCAGTATGGAGATGGGAAGAACTGGGGAGAAGAAATCGGAGGGAGAAGAAAAAGGAACCAGAGATAGCGCGGAAGAGTTCTTAGTTTAAGAAATCCGGTTCAATGTTTACAAATGTCTCATGACTCTCTCTTCCTCACGCCGACTGATATAGTCTTTACAGAGACTGCCTCGGTCACGCATGCAAGCGCCGAAGAGTTCAACCCCATTGCTCGCCGAATACTCGTGGGTTGGGCTTCCTAGGCCTTCTCCCTCTGGGCCGTTTTCCGGGTGCTCCATCTTGCTCTTGGACCGTGTTGCTACGGTGGCTGACATCCCCTCCCCCTTGGAACACTGCTTGCCCCCAAGCAGTGGCGCATGGATACTCCTGGCGAACAGCTTCAAAGTCTTCCCAGGTAGCCAATGCCGACGGCAGATTGTTCCATTTGACAAGTACCTGAGGTATAGTAGAAGGACCACGGGCGACCATACGAGTCTGCAGAACCTGTTCTAGAGCCAAGTGGATGGCAAAGTCAGACGGTAGGGTGGGGATTACCTGATGATTGGCACCAATAGCCTTCTTCAGTTGTGAAACATGAAAAACCGGATGAATTGTCGAGTGAGCAGTCAATTCAAGCTTATAAGCCACTGAACCGACACGAGCCAGAATCCGGAATGGTCCGAAGAAGCAGAAAGCAAGTTTCTGATGGGAGCGAGGTGCCAGGGAAGTTTGGACATACGGCTGCAGCTTGAGGTAGACGAGATCACCCACTGCAAAACTGCGCTCTGATCTATGTTGATCAGACTGTTTCTTCATCCGTTGCTTGGCCTGGTTGAGGTGGTGTTGGAGAAGCTGGTCCATCCACTGTCGGTCTGAAGCCCAGACAATGACTTCCGGATGAGAGACAGCAGAAGTGTCAACAGCCAGGAAACGCGGAGGATATCCATATAGCGCCTCAAAGGGTGAGCGACCGATGGCTGAATGGAAGCAGGAATTATACCAAAATTCTGCAGATGGCAACCACTGACTCCATTTGTTGGGGCAGGCATGGACAAAGCACCTCAAATAGGTTTCTAGGCACTGGTTAAGCCGCTCTGTCTGACCATCGGATTGGGGGTGGTAGGCTGTGCTGCGGCAGAGGGACACATCCGCCAGCTTGAACAGCTCAGACCAAAAAGTGACTTGTAAATATGCGGTCATGATCCGAAATAATAGAGCTTGGAAGGCCATGTAATCGATAAACATGCTCAAAGAATGACTTAGCAACTGTGACAACAGTAAAAGGGTGACGGAGGGGAATGAAATGGCCATACTTGGTCAGGAGATCGACTATGACCAGCACACAGTTGAAGGTTTGAGACAATGGAAGTCCCCCGATGAAATCCATCGATATCACTTGCCACGCCGAATCAGGAACCGACAAGGGCTGCAAGAGGCCTGGAGATTTGGATCTATCATACTTGGACTGCTGACAGACGGCACAGGACTGCACAAAATGCTTGACTACAGTTTTCATACCTCTCCATGCAAAACATTGCTTGAGCCTCATATATGTTACTGGTATGCCAGAATGGCCGCCCCAGGAGCTAGAGTGAAATTGGGAGATAAGCTGCTGTTGGAATGCCGGGTCATTGCCAATCAAGACTCGGCCCTTATAACGGAGTAAGCCAGACTGAAGGGAATAATGAGGTATAGCTGCTGAGTCAACCGACAACTTGGTCAACAAGGTAGTAGCAAAAGAGTCCTCTCGATAAGTGGCAAGCACTACAGAGATCCAGGAGGGTACCAAAGAGGTGACTGCCGCACACATAGCTAGAGGGGAGGGGTGGCGAGACAATGCATCAGCTGCCCTGTTATCAGAACCTGAGTGGTAGACAATGCAGTACTACAGGCCTAGCAGTTCGGAGAAAACCCTTTGTTGCTAGTGAGTATGCAACCTCTGATCAGTGAGCTGCGTCAGGCTTTTCTGATCGGTAAGAATCACAAACTCCTAAA
The DNA here is from genome assembly GCF_019320115.1 of Miscanthus floridulus. Classification (NCBI taxonomy): domain Eukaryota; kingdom Viridiplantae; phylum Streptophyta; class Magnoliopsida; order Poales; family Poaceae; genus Miscanthus; species Miscanthus floridulus. The sequence goes on from NC_089598.1 coordinate 5,811,891, forward strand.
ACTGTAAGTAAGGACGCCACAGTTGTACAGCAAGCAAGATCGCCATGAATTATTTTTCATATGTTGATAAGCCACGTGATTTGGAGCCCAATGCTTTACTGAGGAATGCCAGGGGGTGACCGTCCTGCATGAGAACCGCACCGACACCCAACTCCGATGCATCAGTTTCAATTGAGAAAGGCTTGGCAAAATTGGGAAGAGCCAGCACCGGAGCTTGACAGAGGGCAGTTTTCAATGTCTGAAAGGCATAGTCATGATTAGGAGTCCAAATGAACAAGGCATGCTTCTTTAGGAGATTGGTCAGTGGTTTTGAAATGATGCCAAAGTGGTGAACAAAGCGCCGGTAATAACCAGCAAGCCCCCAAAAGGAACAGAGTTCTTTGACTGAACTAGGAGTAGGCCAAGAGGCAATAGACTCCAGCTTGGAAGGATCAGTACCCACACCGGCCTGACTGATGACATGGCCAAGATAAGAAAGCTTGGTCTGGGCGAAGGAGCATTTGGACATTTTTAGCTTCCATTGATCCTTAGACAACAACTCAAACACAGTTCATAAATGCATGAGGTGCTCCTCCCATGTTCTGCTATAGACCAGGATATCGTCAAAGAAGACCAAGACGAACTTCCGGAGACAAGGAGCAAGTGTTGTATTCATGGCATCTTGGAAGGTACCCGGGGCTCCTGTGAGTCCGAAGGACATAACCCTAAATTCAAATTGACCAAAGTGTGTTTGGAAGGCGGTTTTGAATTCATCACCCGATTTCATGCGGATTTGGTGAAAGCCAGACTGTAAATCCAATGTTGTGAAATAAGCTGCCCCAAACAACTCATCCAGCAATTCTTCGATGATAGGAACAGGATATTTGCATTTGACTGTAATTGCATTCAGTTGATGGTAATCGACGCAAAACCGCCAGGACTGATCCTTTTTCTTCACTAAGATAACTGGAGAGGCAAAAGAACTAGTACTCTTCTGAATGATTCCCTGCTGAAGCATTTCATTAACTTGCCGCTCAATCTCTGTTTTCAGAAGAGGTGCATAGCGGTAAGGCTGCACAAAGACTGGGTGAGCCCCTGAGATCAAGGGAATGGAGTGGTCACAGTGTCAGCTAGGAGGCAACCCTAAAACTGGCTCAAATAGATGGGCACATTCATCCAGCAATGCTGACACATCCGGATGCATCGATGAGACTGTCTGTGAAGACTCAGGAGGCTACACCAAACAGAGTTGAATGACAGAGCCCACCAGAAGGTCTGCAGTGTCCCGAATCAATATAGCAGTAGTCCCTCGTAAGGAATGGAGATCCATTTTTGAGCCCAGTGTACTTGCATCAGGCTAAAACTGGCCAGCCAATCAAGACCAAGGATCATATCATAAGATGAAAGAGGCAACAACTTAAGATCAGTTGAAAAGGAGTAGCCCTGCACTGACCAACGAGCACTGGTCAAAAAAGATGTGCATTGTAAAATGGCCCCATTAGCTACTTGCACTTGAACTAGGGACGGAAGTTCCTTGATGCCGGTGAGCGACTAAGCCAATGCAGAGTTCAAGAAGGTATGAGATGAACCAGAATCCACCAAAATAGATAGAGGGTGACCTTGGATGTGTCTAGACAAGCTAAATGTCTTAGGGGAAGCTGAGCCCACTGCCGCTGCCACTAAGAGGTGCATCATGATCTGATCGTTAGGTGATGAATCATCAGAGCACTCGGCTACATCAGACCCCGGAAATATATCCATCAATTCTTGCACCAAATGCAATTGCACCATGTCTGAACATTTGTGTTCACGGCTCCACTTTGCGCCACACCAGACGCACAGACCCTGGGCACGGCGAGAGGCTCGTCAGGCTTTGAACTTGTCTTCCACCGAGGTTGGCAGAGCTTGGGGCAGCCGCTTACTCTCGCCATCAACAAGCTTTGGTGGCGGTGGAGGCAGCGCCATGGCACTAGGCCACGCCAGCTTATATGCAGGGGATATATCAAAACGCTGAATAGGCTTCTTGTTGAGTCCCAGCGCCTCTTCCTATAATTGAGCAAGAACACAAGCAGTATCCAAAGTAGATGGACGTTGAACCAGAAGAACAACTTTGATTTCATCACGCAAGCCATCAAGAAAACGTTGAGTATAGTCGAGTGGGTCTGGGTGTTTGGTATAGGCTTTCAGATCATCTACTAGAGCAACAAACTGATCGATGTATTCATTGACAGGGCTAGTTTGCTGAATCTGGAACAAGCGACGTAGCAGGAGTTCGTGCTCATCCCTGGCAAAGCGCAAAAGCAATTGGGAACAGAATTCAGATCAAGTGATTGTCGCAAGCTAATCCTCAACAGAAGATAGCCAACGTTTGGCTGCACCATGAAAGTGCATAGTGGCAGCCTGCACCCAAACCATGGACTCAACACGATAGAGTTCAAAGTAGTGAATGGCTTGCTTGATCCACAGCTTAGGATGATCCCCCTCGAACCTGGGGAAATCAAACTTGGGAAGCTTGCCGGTATGGCCGCCCCTAGAACCCCCCTGATAGCTAGACTCGTAATAACCTCCTGGGTGTGGCTGAGGTGGACGTGGTGGTGATGGGAGGGGAGGAGGACTTGGTAACGGATGCGGTGAAAAAGGAGGGCAAGGAAACGTACCCTTGCCGGGAGGTGGAATCAGAGTAGTAACCACTCCAAATGCACCTTTTTGGTTCATGATGTCGACGTAGTGCTCGCTGGGCCGAGGGGCTGCGGATCCCATAGATGGGCGCAGGGCAGCCAGAAAGTCACCGAAGCCGGCGGATCTAAAGTGCGAAGTGACGACGGGCTTGGCGTCACGGAGTGAGGCGCAGGGCGACGCAGGAGCCAAGGCTGACTTGGTGGCAGGCGCTGTCGCGATCACCTCGGGAGTCACAGACGAGCCATCCACCACAGAGCGTTCCATGTACTTGGAGATCTTCCCCACTTCTAGCTTTAGAGTTGCGAGCTTGTTGACTTCAAGGCGAAGGTCGTCGATGTTTTCGACCCCCGGGCGCCATTCGTCGAACACCTTGGCTGCAGACTCCAAGGCATCCAGACGGGTGGAAGAATACGCTGCAGTTGAATCGAGCTTCCGCTCCAGACCATCGAATCGCTTCTCCTGGGCAGCAAAACGCTTATCGAGCTCGGCTAGCAGGGCCTTTTGGTTGGGACCCATGGCACCCCGGTTGCATTGAAGACGGGTGTAGTGCTCGTGGGTGGGAATGAGGGCATGATCCAGATCAGCGGAACACACCACAAATTGCGACTCTAGGACTAGAATTACGGAATCCCCAAAGGGAACTGCAGCTCACAGCTCCAATTTAGGGTTAGACCAACCAAATCCGGTGAAGTGAGAGCAATCGATGGAGAAAGTGTGTCGAACAACCGACTGGGTGCCGAGAATCGGTGGCTCTGATACCACTTGTGAGCGATAGCAGTAGGAGATGGAAAGAACTGGGGAGAAGAAATCAGAGGAAGAAGAAGAAGGAACAAGATATAGCGCGGAAGAGTTCTTAGTTTAGGAAATCCGGTTCAATGTTTACAAATGTCTCATGACTCTCTCTTCCTCACGCTGACTGATATAGTCTTTACAGAGGCTCTACCTCGGTCACGCATGCAAGCGCCGAAGAGTTCAAGCCCATTGCTCGCCGAATACTCGCGGGTTGGGCTTCCTGGGCCTTCTTCCTCTAGGCCAGTTTCCGGGTGCTCCATCTTGCTCTTGGGCCATGTTACTATGGTGGCTGACACAAGGCCCATGAACGCCTTGTTTTTTAGTGAGATAGGAGTGGAGTGAAGAGATAGACTTTCTCTTTCATGCCTTCTCTATCTTTCACATAAGCAAAACACGGATATGGATTTATATGAGCTAGCTAAGGTGACACTGTTTGGGGTCCCTTTGGTCGGAAACCAATGATCCCGAGGTTTAATATATTCATATGTTAGGATCTCGTCAATGATCTCCCTTCTCTCTCTCATTCTGGGCATTAATGAGGGGCAGGGGTGTTTTTTTGCTGGTTTAGTCCTCTTTAGTCACCCCTAAAGGACTAGAGGACTAAATCAGTTTAGTTATTTTTAGCCACCCTATTTTGTAATTTAGGGACTAAAAGAGGCCAAAACCAAGTGACTAAACCAAACAGGACCTAAACAAAAAAGTCCTCGAAAGCTCTATTGAAGTAATTTTCTCTGCTCTTTGTTTACTGCAGAAGTGGAAGAACTTGTCGAAGGAGAAGGTCGGAGACTATGGTGAAGTCATGACTGTTAATAGTTCGGTCCTGCTCTGTCCTGTGCGTAGAGTTGAAGAAACCTGTGCCCTGCTGGTCGAGGACGAGCAACAGCGATGCCCCTAGTGACCGGTTGTAGTCTGCGCGGACGTCGCCATCAATATTTAATTCGTGGTGACTGGTGAATTCGTGGAGCCAGAACTCCACAGAGACGGACTGGATGAGCAAGAGGGCAGCGATGGCGAGTGAACCAACGGCGCGAGCATCATATCAGAGGCAGAGTTTTTTTTCCCGAGAGCGTGCATTTGACATGTTTTTAATTAAGCAGAGTAATAAGTTTGTTACAAAAGTAAAGGGTTATGGTAAACCCAAGATTACCAAAGCCCTTAGCCCTTACCCCTCACACTTCTCGCACGCGGTTATGATTACATAACACTAATTTGGTGACTGAAGACGACGAAGAGGTCAGGCGGAACGACGGCGCTAGTCGAGCACCCCCAGATGCCTATAACCTGCCGCGCACCACATGGACACCTCCTGCTCTATGGACTCGAGCAACTGTGCTGGCGACGCAGTGGTGCGGCTGAAGGTTCTCGCGTTTCTTTCCTTCCACAAGAGCCACCCGACTAGAAGGAGAGAGAGTCGAACCCACGGCAGCACTCCTTAGGGAGTCGTTTCCTAGAGGTCGTCCACCAAAGCATGATGTCCTCCTGGTGGACAACGACAAGGTCATGGAGGAGGAACCTTCTCAGACATGATGTCCAAACCTCCCGACTGAAGACACATCCTAGGATGATATGATCCATCGTTTTCGTAGCTTGGTTACAAATAATGCAGGCGTCGTCCTCCTGCAGACCATGGCGATGTCTCCTATGCGCCGTCCAGCAGTGGCCATGCATGACAAGCCAGAAGAAGAATTTGACACGTGGGGGTGCCGATGTCTTTCAAATTAGCTTCGCCCCAAGCGGTCTTGAGGAGCCTAGGAACATCGCTCCATAAGCTAAAGCCGCGGAGTACTGGTTGTCTGCCGTCAGCCGCAAGTTGAACGTGTCAGGCAAGTCGGGCGACAGCTGCACTTGCTCAACGATGTTTGACAGGGCGATGAAATCAGTGAGGAGTCTCATGGTCCTTGGCCCGGTAATGTGTTGCACCCAGGCCCTCCCATGTAGCGCCTCCGCGACCGAGACGTGCCGTCTCCTCTTGGGGACCGCCGCAAACACCGTCGGCACGATGCACCGCACACTAGAACCCTTATAGTTGGCCATTTGGCCCGGGCACTATGGGCCGACCCAAGCACGGCACGAATCAGCACGGCCCAGGAACGGCTCGGCCCGACGGCCTTCGTGCCAGTGCCTGGTGCGGCCCGGCCTTAGTGCCGTGCCTGGGCCGCCATTCTGGCCCGTAGTGCCGGCCCAGGCACGGCACGCTATATGGGCCGGCCTGGCAGCGGCATGGCTCGGCCGCAGGTGGCTGTTGGATCCCCAGCCTCGCTCCCATCGGACC